>NC_083700.1:117563220-117579200 GCF_033118175.1 Dama dama | reverse complement strand
AAAAAACAATTTGAAAAGATACATGCACCATAATGTTCATTACAACACTATTTATAGTAGTCAGGACATGGAAGCCATCTAAAGGCCCATCAATAAAGGAATGGATAAAGAAGTTGCGGTACAAATATAAAGTGGAATGTCACTCAACCATGCTGTGCTGTGCTTATTTGTTCAGTCCTGTCTGACTCTTTTTAACCCCATTGACTGTGGCCCACCAGGCTCCACCGTCCAGGGGATTCTCCAGGCAAGAATACTGGAGTGGGTTGTCATGCCTTCCTCCAGGGGATCTTCCTAACCCAGGGATCGAATCCAGGTCTCCCGCATTGCAGACAGATTCTTTACTGTCTGAGCCACCAGGGAAGCCCTATTCAGTCATAAAAAGAACAAAATAATGCTATATGAGTAAACACGGATGGACCTAGAGATTGTCATGTTGAGTAAAGTAAGTCAGACAAAGGTAAATGTCGTATGATATCACTTGTATGTGGGATTTCTAAAAAGAGGGTGTAAATGAACTTATTTGTAAACCAGAAATAGAGCCATAGATGTAGAAAATAAATTTATGTTTACCAGGGAATAAGGAGGGGCAGGGATAATTTGGGAGCTTGGGACTGACATGTACACACTACCATTTATAAACTAGATAGCTAAAAACGACCTGTTGCATACACAGGGAACTACTCAATACTCTGTTATAGCCTATATGGGAAAAGAATCTAAATAAAAAAGTGGATATATGCATATGCATAACAGATTCACTTTCTATATACCTGAGACTAACAGAACATTGTAAATTGACAATGTACCAGTATATTTTAAAATATCAGAACAGCACATACACACAAAACCAATGCTTGATGGATATCTTCAGTTTTACTTTTCTTCCATTATAACTGTAACTTGTATTCTCTGAATAAAATAAAATATTGCTGGCAAACATATTTGGTGGCCATTAATTAAAAATAGAAATTTTAATAATTATACTTAAAATTCATTTATGATAACAATAGCACATACTAGAGTTTGTTATGTATGCAATCTTGAACTCTTATGACAATCTTGAACCCTTATGACAAGCCAATAACATAGAGATTATTTTAATTTCCATTTTATAGACAAACTCTGAGGCCTAGAAGTCCATCTATCTTTCTTGAAGTTACAGGCCTATGAGGTGATAGAACAAGGATTTGGATTCATAAAGACTGAACCCAAAGCTAATGCTCTTAATCATTATATTCTTCTCCCCATTTCAAAGCTAGAATAAAACAAGTTCATGACCACTTCATCAATTCCTAATGTTTCCTGTGTTGTAGTTCACACTGCAGATGATTAAATAAAGTGGATTAGAGGAATTTATTATGAATTAGAGATAAGGAAAACATATGAAGCTGTTTTGAAACCTTCCTTCTTATATTTCTCAGCAGAACAATCTTGAGGATGGGTTTACTCTGGGAACTTCTGAGAAGTTTGCTATTTGTTCTGAATTTGCTATTTGTGTTTTTGAAAGACACATTCAACTTTATAGTATATTTGAGACATAACTGAGATAGCAAAACAGGACTGGAAACATATCAGGAATTCTACTTCTTCCTGAGAGAAATTAAAGTATACTTAGAATTGAGAGTTTCTCCTTTAGGTGAATCACTTTTGAGGGCAGATGACTATTCACAATTATACACTCTGTTTATATTAATAGCATCTTCCAAAAATCATTTAAAATTACACCATTTCCCCTAGTTAATTTGGCTGCAAGTACTTCTGAACCACATAAAAACTTCTAAGTAGTCTTTCCCCATATAACATCTTATTCTAGTATCTAAACTTTATGTTTCCATCTGCATGTGAGCTTATTTTCTTCTCTTTTATATCTCTTACATTTGTTCATCCATTCAATCATCTGAAGTACAAATAACCAGAAACCCCTCTATAGTAAGTGTATGTGTCTGTGCCTGTTTGAGTACTGGCATGAGGGCTATTTAGACTAGATGAGCTTGTACCAAAATTATGACAGTTCTCTTCTCTTTTATATATATGGGCCTCCTGATGCATACATGAAACTTTTGAGCCACCAGTTTAGACACTGAATTTTGCAATGTCCCAAAAAGTACAAATACATGATAATTTTTTTTTAAATGTTATTTTTACTCTGTTGCTGATGCACAGGGAAGCCTGGTGTCCTGCAGTCCATGGGGTTGCAAAGAGCCGGACACAACTGAGGGACTTAACTGAACTGAACTGGCTGAAAAATAAACTCTGACAGGGGATCATGATTAGAATTGGCAAGTGCAGTCCATGTTAGTATGAGAAGCCTTGGTATTCATCTTGCCTGTGAACTAAAAATAATAAATAAATAAAGCAAAGCATGCTTTGATTTTATTTATGCTATTCCCACAAGAGTCAAGCATTGTCATATATGATAATTTGTGCAGATTCACTAAAACCATGACTCAATAAACAATCAATCCAGGCCCAAATTCATCTTTTGCTTTC
Organism: Dama dama; assembly: GCF_033118175.1. Lineage (NCBI taxonomy): Eukaryota > Metazoa > Chordata > Mammalia > Artiodactyla > Cervidae > Dama > Dama dama. The sequence goes on along the minus strand of NC_083700.1, from coordinate 117,576,710 downwards.
TGAGGTAATTCTGACATGCCATAACTTTTCATGGCATTTTTCACTTCTGCATTCTTCAGTGTATAGATGAGTGGATTGAGGAAGGGTGTTCCAATTGTGTAAAATACTTCCATCATTTTGTCCATGGGGAATGTGGTTGGGGGCCAAGTATATATAAACATACACGGACCAAACGATAAGACAACTACAATGACATGGAAAGTGCAGGTGGAGAGGGCCTTTTCCCTCCCTTCTGCAATGTGGTTCTGCAGTGAATGTAAGATAACAATGTAAGAGATCATCAGAATTATAAAACTGCTTGCACAAAATGCCCCACTATTAATCACCACCAGTAAGTTCATCACATAAATACACATGCATTCAAGTTTCAACAGTGGCTGCATATCACAGCAATAGTGATCAATCAAATTGGATCCGCAGAATGGCAATCTCAAGGCCAGAATAATCTGAACCACAGAATGTGTAAAAGACCCTATCCATGCAAGAGTAATCAGGATGATGCAGACTTGCCAACTCATGATGGTTGCATAGCTCAAGGGCTTACAAATAGTCACATACTGATCCATGGCCATGAGGACCAGGACAAAGATCTCCATGCATCCAAATAAATGCAGTGCAAAGACCTGAGTCAGGCACTCATTGTAAGATATGCTTTTCTTTGCAAACAGGACATCCATGATTAATCTCAGGGCTATTGAAGTTGAAAAGCATGTATCAACCAAAGACAAATAAAACAGGAAGAAGTACATGGGACTCCCAAGTGTCCGGCTGAATTTTATGGTCATAATAATAAGCAAATTGCCCATCAACGTTCCTACATAGAAAATGAAGATTACATATACCATTTTCTGTCTCTTGGGATCTTGAGTCGATCCTAACAGTATGAACTCGGTTACACTGTTTTGCCATATTGTTTCATGTGGTGAGGGCAAAGCTCTGATGAGAAAGTATCTGCAAAGGAGAAAAGAAGAAAGAAAATGGCATGAATGCTACATGCATGATAAGTCACTTTAGTCCTGTCCCACTCTTTGTGATCCCATGGACTGTAGTCACCAGGGCCTCTGTCCACGGAATTCTCCAGGCAAGAACACTAGAATGGATTGCTATTTCCTTCTTCAGGGTATCTTCCTGACCCAGGGACTGAACCAGTGTCTGTCTCCTGCTTTGGCAGGTGGTTTTTTTTTTTTTTTTTTTTTTTACCACTAGCGCAATAGAGCCCTAATACGTACACATGATCATGGGATTGCCACCTTCCAATGCATAATCATTTGTCTGCAGTGCAATGCTTTATCTGAATTAAATGGAATTCATAATACTCATTCAACCTGTTTCTTAAATGCATCTGAAAATAATAATATAAGAAATTGAAAATAATAAAAAGTAAATAAATCTTCAGATGCCATGAATTTGAGTTATTTCACAAGAGTGAATAATTTTTTAGCTGAAGGTTATATTCGATTTCTATCAAGGACATATTGATATTAATGTTCCCTATCGCAGAAGTAGAGAAAGAGTTTACCTAATTTACTCAATATGCTGTCACATCTTCAACAAAATGTCTAGTGATAAAATACTCTTCTAATCAATATTGCCTTGAGTAATGTTGTCTAAACATTTCAGAATGTCTTTCATAATAAAACCTGAAGATTCTTGAGAATCTCTTGGACAGCAGAGAGATCAAACCAGTCAATCCTAAAGGAAGTCAGTCCTGAATATTCATTGGAATGACTGATGCTGAAGTTGAAGCTCCAATGTTTGGCCACTTGATGAGAAGAACTGACTCACTGAAAAGACCCTGACACTGGGAAAGATTGAAAGCAGGAGGAGAAGAGGATAACAGAGGATGAGATCACAGCGTCAGATAACAGAGGCATTACAGACTCAAAGAACATGAATTTGAATAAACTCTGGGAGATAGAGGAGGACAGGGAAGCCTGGTATGCTGCAGTACCTGCGGTTGTAAAGAGTCGGATATAACGTAGTGACTGAACTACAACAAAGCACACATACAAATATATGCACAAGACACACTGCATTACACACGTAGACACACGTGACAGACTGAGTGGATTACACATGTAGACACGTGTGATAGATTGAGTGGATTATACACACAGACTCATGTGATAGACTGAGTGGATTATACACGTAGACACATGTGATAGACTGAGTGGATTATACACGTAGACACGTGTGATAGACTGAGTGGATTATACACACAGACACACGTGATAGACTGAGTGGATTATACACACAGACACACGTGATAGACTGAGTGGACTATACACACAGACACATGTGATAGACTGAGTGGACTATACACGTAGACACATGTGATAGACTGAGTGGACTATACACGTAGACACATGTGATAGACTGAGTGGATTACACACATAGACACGTGTGATAGACTGAGTGGATTATACATAGCAATGAGTACACAGCAAGTCGGTCCAGTCTATCACTAAATTTATTTTAATGTGTTGCCTTGACTAAGTTTAATATTTACTTTACTTCTTAAACATTTCTAGTTGTTTACAATTTTAATATTTTTCCATTTTAATGTGGTTTCTTTTAGTATTTTAAAATCTTCATTGAATTTATCACAACATTGCTTCTGTTTTTTGTTTTGTTTTTCCTGGCTGCAGGGCTTGTGTAATCTTAGCTCCTGACCAGGAATTGAACCCACACCCCCTACATTGGAAGGCAAAGTCATTTTTTTTTTCCATTTTTTTTTTTTTTTTTTAGGTGGAGGCTAATTACTTTACAATATTGTAGTGGTTTTTGCCATACATTGACATCAATTAGCCATGGATTTACCATGGATGTATTCCCCATCCTGATCCCCCCTCCCACCTCCCTCTCCACCCAATCCCTTTGGGTCTTCCCAGTGCACCAGCCCCAAGCACTTGTCTCATGCATCCAACCTGGCTGGTGATCTGTTTCACCCTAGATAATATACATGTTTCGATGCTGTTCTCTTGAAACTTCCCATCCTCACCTTCTCCCACAGAGTCCAAAAGTCTGTTCTGTACATCTGTCTCTTTTTCTGTTTTGTATATAGGGTTATCGTTACCATCTTTCTAAATTCCATATATATGTGTTAGTATACTGTATTGGTGGTTATCTTTCTGGCTTACTTCACTCTATATAATGGACTCCAGTTTCATCCATCTCATTAGAACTGATTCAAATGAATTCTTTTCATGGCTGAGTAATATTCCATGGTGTATATGTACCACAGCTTCCTTATCCATTCATCTGCTGATGGGCATCTAGGTTGCTTCCATGTCCTGGCTATTATAAACAGTGCTGCGATGAACATTGGGGTGCATGTGTCTCTTTCAGATCTGGTTTTCTCGGTGTGTATGCCCAGAAGTGGGATTGCTAGGTCATATGGCAGTTCTATTTCCAGTTTTTACAGAAATCTCCACACTGTTCTCCATAGCGGCTGTACTAGTTTGCATTCCCACCAACAGTGTAAGAGGGTTCCCTTTTCTCCACACCCTCTCCAGCATTTATTGCTTGTAGACTTTTGGATAGCAGCCATCCTGACTGGCGTGTAATGGTACCTCATTGTGGTTTTGATTTATATTTCTCTGATAATGAGTGATGTTGAGCATCTTTTCATGTGTTTGTTAGCCATCTGTATGTCTTCTTTGGAGAAATGTCTGTTTAGTTCTTTGGCCCATTTTTTGATTGGGTCATTTATTTTTCTGGAATTGAGCTGTAGGAGTTGTTTGTATATTTTTTAGATTAATCCTTTGTCTATTGCTTCGTTTGCTATTATTTTCTCCCAATCTGAGGGCTGTCTTTTCACCTTGCTTATAGTTTCCTTTCTTGTGCAAAAGTTTTTAAGTTTTATTAGGTCCCATTTGTTTATTTTTGCTTTTATTTCCAATATTCTGGGAGATGGGTCACAGAGGATCCTGCTGTGATTTATGTCAGAGAGTGTTTTGAGACAGCTCAAGCCTCTACCATTTCATACCCAGATAATTATGGTAACCTTCTAACTGCTCTACTGCTGCCTGTCTTGCTCCCTTCAATTTATTTTCTGTACTGTATCTGGAGTCATCACCTAAATCTCAACTTTAACTGCATCATTCGCTAACTTAAAAGACCATTCAGTCATTTCCACATAGTACATATAGCATCAAGCCTTGACACAATTATGAGACCCTTCTTTAACTTCCCTATTTCTGTCTCTTGCTATTTTCCCTTTATAAGCTAAATGCCCAGTGTGTTTCCTGGCATATAGTGGGAATACAATAAATAATTTTAAATGAATAGTTGATGTCACAACCACAACTCTATCAAAATTATTAGGATTCCTGCATTCTTATATTCACCTTCTAGCCTTTGTTATATAGTCCATCTCCAAGAACACCCTTACTTCAGTTGGTGCCTATTTACTCTGGTAACATTTTCTCATACTTTGAGTTTCAGTTTTGAGATTTTCTTCACTCTGCAAACTTTTTGATTCCAAAGTCTTTGTTGTATATCCATCAAGCATGCTCTCATAGCATCCTGTGCTTCCACTGTCTTATTTTTTGTAAAATTGCATTGTAATCACCTATACTTTTGGGGGTCTCTCAGTGGTCCTGAATTTTGTGAAGGCATCTCTTGAATTGCTCTTTATCACTGCTGCTGCTGCTGCTAAGTTGCTTCAGTAGTGTCTGACCCCATAGATAGCAGCCCACCAGGCTCCCCCATCCCTGGGATTCTCCAGGCAAGAATCCTGAAGTGGGTTGCCATTTCCTTTTCCAATGCATGAAAGTGAAAAGTGAAAGTGAAATCGCTCAGTCATGTCCGACTCTTCGCAACCCCATAGACAGCAGCTTACCAGGCTCCTCCGTCTGTGGTATTTGCCAGACAAGAGCACTGGAGGGTGTTGCCAGTTCCTTCTCCACTTATCACTGAAACCCAAGCAAATATTAATGTGCTTTATTCATTCCTTGGACCCAAAACTATTTGTTGTTCAGTGAACGGAGGATGAAAATGATAAATGGAATACATTTATAGTGAAATTAGTTTGTATGTAACTGAAGCTACTTATTTAAAAAAAAAAAAAAAAAAACTTTTCATAATATAATGCTACCCAAAAGCAAACTGATTAACAAATAACAGAAAAAGCCCACAGTAACAAATAATGAAATCTTGGTAATAGCACAAAGAATAAAAGGTACATAATTTGCTCATTTGATAACAGAAACAGCTTTAGTTTCTTTCTTTTCATAGTTCAAGTGGGAATAAATAAAAATTGTGATTTCCAAGGAGATAAGACTAGAATTCATCCCAGACTCTGAAACACATAAAAGTAGAAAAAGTTTCCTAATCTCTTTCACAACCTTATTTATCTTCATTTTATTAATGTTATTCATCTCTCTTTAACTTATACTATTTATTCAGCATTTATTATGAACCAGCCATTGGGATAATTGTAAAAAAATGTTTGCAAATAGGCAATACTTTATGCAGTATGACTATTTATATACTTAATAAATTGAAATTCCCATCTGACATTAAATAGTATTTTATTTGAATCATCCCTCCTTCTGATTCCTTATCAGGATAAGATCATAACATGAGTGATTCGAAGTGATTCTGAATGCAATAGGAAATTTTGAAATATAGTATATCATTTATTACTTAGATATTAAATGGTCCATTGCTTTTATATTCCTAGGATAGTTACACACCACAATAACACACTACTTGACATAAAATCATCAGCTCTGACTCATAAAAAGTAGTCAGCATTATTAATTAAAATCATTAGCATTTATTCATATATAACAACAACTAAATATATACACATTATGATAGTATATATACTAAGGTATAATATATATCTATATCAATATATATTTCAGCAGAACTGTTTCTATAAATGTTAACAAATATAGCTATGTTGCTTGCTGATCATTATGGCCTGGTCATACCTCACAGCATTTAAGAACATGGTCTGACAGTTCAGGTAGGTTCTGGTTACTGGTTCCTCAGTATTTTTGCTTTGAAACATACTCCTTGCCGTTTATTGGCTCACTTGTAATAGGGCAATAATAGCTATGTCTACACTTTGGGTTGTAATTGAAATTATTAATAAATATCAGCATGTCTTGTTACTTTTGTTTTAATAGAAAAATAACTTTGAATTCATAAACATTAATGAAGTTAGATAAAAAGGTAAAAATTTAGTAGTTTTCCAAATTTACAAATGCCTATTTTTTTGTCCCATTTCTACACCCATTTATTATTCCCCCTTTTGTATAATTTATGATTTATACTAGTTTCTTTCTTTGGTCAAAAATATCCTTTTGAAGTTCGCCTCTCTTCAATTGACTTTGGTGTCCAGGCACATTTATACTACACCTGAAATAGCATTCCTACTAAACAATTTCCAAATGGCATTCTTCATCTGGTCATTTCTCAAGGTATAGACTAAGGGATTTAACATGGGAGTTATCGTAGTGTAGAATACAGCCACTGCTTTATCAATAGGTAAAGTAGCTGCAGGTCTCAAGTACACAAATATGCAGGGCACAAAGAAAAAGATGACTGCTCTGATGTGGGAGATGCAGGTGGAGGGCTTTTGCCTTGCCTCCAAGCTGTAGGTCCTTAGGGAGTGCAGAATGACTACATAAGAGCCCATCAAGAGGAGGAAGTTTAACAGACAGATGAACCCACTGTTGGCAGCAACAAAGAGCCCTAGAGTGTGGGCATCAGTGCAGGTAAGATCGAGCAAAGGGTTCAGGTCACACATAAAGTGGTCTATGACATTAGGACCACAGAAGGGTAACCTGAAGATGAAGAGGATCTGAATGATTCCATGAAGAAAGCCTCCCAGCCATGCCACTCCCACTAGAAGTCCACACAGCTGCCGAATCATGATGGTCATATAGTGCAAGGGCTTGCAAATGGCCACATAGCAGTCACAGGCCATCACAGTGAGCAGGATGACATCAACACCTCAAAAGAAATGTTCCCCAAATATATGAGTCATGCATCCATTGAAGGGGCTGTGTTTGTTTGTTTGTTTGTTTCTCATAGAGTGAATCTATAATGAGTTTAGGGGTATTGACACAGGAATAGCAGGCATCAATAAAAGAGAAAGGAGCAAGGAAAAAGTACATGGGGTACCCCAATAATGAGCTGGTGGTGATGGTGACCAAGGTGAGCACGTTCTCTACCATAGAGACAACATAGACGACCAGAAACATGGCAAATATGACTTTCTGCATCTTCGGATTCTGTGTGAGTCCCAGTAGAATAAACTCGGTCACATTATTCCTTTTCTCCATGTATCTCATATTATGGTTAATTGCATTACATGAAAAAATATTATTTTTTTGTAATGCAACCTTGAATTCATCGTCTCCGGTAATAAATACCTAAATTCTATTGAGTTCTGTATCCTTATGAGTTTATTTGAGATTAAAAAAAAAAAAGCTTCTGATATCTTGAAAAATTACTCAAATTCTTTCCTGGGAGAAGATAATGTTTAGAATCATGAGGAACTTAGTGAACACAGAGGCAAGAGGGGATCTGTGTGCCCTGAATTATGTGAGATGACTTAGGGCCTTAATAGAAGCAGTAGGTCTCAGGTATAGTGGCAACCAAGCCTGAAAAAAGAAATAGAAAATGGATGCAAAGGCTATAAATTCAAAGTTAAAGAGTTTTTCTTTTAATCTTAGAAAATAAGAAACCAGGGAAATACTAGTGGAAGGATGAAGAAGCATTTGAAAAAGAGGGAATGCAGAATATAACTCTAATAGAGGTCTTTGTGTGAGTTGTATGAAGCAGGTTGAGGTTCAGGAAAGTGAAGGAGGACAGATAAAGGAACCTCAGGATCAGACTAATTGTAATAGTTGGCATAAATTGTAACAGAGCATTGTTGATGAGAAGAAAATTAAAGGATACAGTTACTGTAATTGAATGAGCAATGTGTTGCCTAATTCCAGTAAATTTATAATGCTAACAAACATACTTTCAATGACTGACATCATCATGGCATGATAGCAACCTATGTGGATAGTATTATTTCATTTTTTGCACAGGATTAAAAACTGTAAAGACTAATTTTAGTCATAATAATCATCATTAACTAAAACTTAATGAATACTGACTGTGCTTCAGATTTTTAACTCATGCTCTATATTATGTCATAATAAAATATTTAACTAGTAAACTCTTTTGATATGACCATGATGACTTGAATTACTCTAATAACTTTAGAGGCAAGTGTATATCAAGCAAATACAACAGACACACAGGAAGATCCACACATACAGACACAATATACCTTTTTTGAATCCTCAAATATTAGTTAATTAATGAGTTTTAGTAAGCTCCAGGAGATGGTGGAGGACAGGGAAACCTGGCATGCTGCAGTCCATGGGGTCACAAAGAGTGGGACATGACTGAGCAACTGAACAACAGCAGCAACAACATATGGTGCTGCTTTCTTTATAGATCCATTTTATTTTTGTGTTCCCTTAGCCTTTTTGTTCTCTCTCCAAGTCCCCTATAAAATATAATCTTACAGATTCTTCTGCAAAATGTTGAAACTCACAATCCCAGTGGTAAAGTGTGTTGCTTTGAGAATCAGAAAGACCAGATAAGAATCTTGTTTATCTGGGGTACATTTCTTTGCAGCTTCCATCCTTGTTTCCTCCAATCAAGTGAGAACAATAGTGTCTACCTCACAGGTTGTTATAAAAATGGACAACAGAAGAAGTGGACAAATTCTTAAAAAGTATAACTTTCCAAAACTAAACCAGGAAGAAGTAGAAGATCTTAACAGACACATCACAAGCACGGAAATCAAAACTGTAATCAGAAATCTTCCAGCAAACAAAAGCCCAGGACCAGAAGGCTTCACAGCTGAATTCTACCAAAAATTTAGAGAAAAGCTAACACCTCTCTTACTCAAACTCTTCCAGAAAATTGCAGAAGAAGGGAAACTTCCAAACACATTCTATGAGGCCACCATCACCCTAATACCAAAACCAAAGATTCCACAAAAAAAGAAAACTACAGGCCAATATCACTGATGAACATAGATGCAAAAATCCTTAACCAAATTCTAGCAAACAGAATCCAACAACATGTTAAAAAGATCATACATCATGACCAAGTGGGCTTTATCCCAGGAATGCAAGGATTCTTTAATATCTGCAAATCAATCAATGTAATACACCACATTAATAAATTGAAAGATAAAAGCAATATGATTATGTCAATAGATGCAGAAAAAGCCTTTGACAAAATTTAGCATCCATTTATGATAAAAACTCTCCAGAAAGCGGAATAGAAGTACCATACATCAACATAATAATATGACAAATCCACAGCAAACATTACCCTCAATGGTGAAAAATTGAAAACATTTCCCCTCAAGTTAGGAACAAGACGAGAGTGCCCACTCTCACCACTACTATTCAACATAGTTTTGGAAGTGTTGGCCACAGCAATCAGAGCAGAAAAAGAAATAAAGGGAATCCAGATAGGAAAAGAAGAAGTGAAACTCTCACTGTTTGCAGACAACATGATCCTCTACATAGAAAACCCTAAAGACTCCACCAGAAAATTACTAGAGCTAATCAATGAATATAGTAAAGTTGCAGGATATAAAATTAACACAGAGAACTCCCATGCATTCCTATACACTAACAATGAGAAAACAGAGAAATTAAGGAAACAATATCATTCACCATTGCAAAAAAAAGAATAAAATAATTAGGAGTATATCTACCTAAAGAAACAAAAGACCTATACATAGAAAACTGTAAAGCACTGATGAAAGAAATCAAAGAGGACACAAACAGATGGAGAAATATACCGTGCTCATGGATTGGAAGAATTAATATTGTGAAAATGACTATACTACCCAAACCAATCTATAGATTCATTGCAATCCCTACCAAGCTACCAATGGTATTTTTCACAGAACTAGAACAAATAATTTCACTGTTTGTATGGAAATACAAAAAACCTCGAATAGCCAAAGTAATCTTGAGAAAGAAGAATGGAACTGGAAGAATCAACCTGCCTGTCTTCAGACTATACTACAAAGCCAGAGTCATAAAGACAGTATGGTACTGTCACAAAGACAGAAATATAGATCAAGGGAACAGAATTGAAAGCCCAAAGATAAATCCATGAACCTATGGACACCTTATCTTCGACAAAGGAGGCAAGACTATACAATGGAAAAAAGACAACCTCTTTAACAAGTGGTGCTGGAAAAACTGGTCAGCCACTTGTAAAAGAATGAAACTAGAACAGTTTCTAACACCATACACAAAAATAAACTCAAAATGGATTAAAGATCTAAATGTAAGACCAGAAACTATAAAACTCCTAGAGGAGAACATAGGAAAAACACTCTGACATAAATCACAGCAGTGTCCTCTATGACCCACCTCCCACAATATTGGAAATAAAAGCAAAAATAAACAAATGAGACCTAATGAAACTTAAAAGCTTTTGCACAAGAAAAGAAACTATAAGCAAGTTGAAAAGACAGCCCTCAGACTGGGAGAAAATAATAGCAAACAAAGCAACAGACAAAGGGTTAATCTCAAAAATATACAAGCAACTCCTGCAGCTCAATTCCAGAAATATAAATGACCCAATCACAAAATGGGCCAAAGAACTAAACAGACATTTCTCCAAAGAAGACATATAGATGGCTAACAAACACATGAAAAGATGCTCAACATCACTCATTATCAGAGAAATGCAAATCAAAACCACAATGAGATGGATGAAACTGGAGCCCATTATACAGAGTGAAGTAAGACAGAAAGATAAATGCCATTACAGTATACTAACACATATATATGGAATTTAGAAAGATGGTAATGATAACCCTATATGCAAAACAGAAAAAGAGACAGAGCTGTACAGAACAGACTTTTGGACTCTGTGGGAGAAGGCGAGGGTGGGATGTTTCGAGAGAACAGCATCAAAACATGTATATTATCTATGGTGAAACAGATCACAAGCCCAGGTTGGGTTCATGAGACAAGTGCTCAGGCCTGGTGCACTGGGAAGACCCAGAGGGATTGGGTGGAGAGGGAGGTGGGAAGGGGGATCGGGATGGGGAATACATGTAAATCCATGGCTGATTCATGTCAATGTATGACAAAAAACCACTACAATATTGTAAAATAATTAGCCTCCAACTAATAAAAATAAATGAAAAAAATTAAAATTAAAATTAAATTAAATTAAAAAAAAAAAAACACATACACAATGAGGTACTATTACACGCCAGTCAGGATGGCTGCTATCCAAAAGTCTACAAGCAATAAATGTTGGAGAGGATGTGGAGAAAAGGGAACCCTCTTACACTGTTGGTGGGAACGCAAACTAGTACAGCCGCTATGGAGAACAGTGTGGAGATTTCTTAAAAAAACTGGAAATAGAACTGCCATATGACCCAGCAATCCCACTTCTGGGTATACACACTGAGGAAACCAGATCTGAAAGAGACATGTGCACCCCAATGTTCACCCCAGCCTCGCCACACACGCCCCACTCGCCTACGCCCCGGCCACACATCCCCGACCCACCACGGACAACACAGAGAGTATGTGTGTGTGGGGGGGGTGGGGGTGGGAGGGGGTTGGTGTGTGTGTGGGGGGGGGGCCAGGGTGTGTGGGGTATGCCTGTCGGTGTGTGCCTGAGGGTGCGAGAAGGGGTGGTCAGAGACACACCCAGGCAAAGGACAACCCAGTCAGAGGGTGTGTGTGTGTGTGTGTGTGTATCTGCCCACGGCCCCTCCCACCCGCACCAGTGACAGGCACACCCCAGACACCCCACGCGTATCTCCCACACACCCCACACTCTGCCCCTGCTGCACAGAAAGGACAGCAGAGAGAGGTGGGGTGGGTGGTGTACGACGTGGGTGGTGTGGGGCCGCTGTGTGTGGGGGGCACGCGTGGGGTGTGTCTGTGGCGTGCACAGTGTGTTGCTTGTGTGGTGTGCGGGGGCGTGTGTGTGTTGTGTACAGGTGCCACGTGTGTGTGTGGGGTGCGCGGGGGCAGACACACACAGTCACGCAAAGGACAACACAGTCAGAGAGAGAGAGAGAGAGAGACAGACAGACAGACACAGAGACGGGATCGGGGATGCGTGCCTTTGGGTGGTGCGGTCAGAGACAGAGACACAGAGTCAGGCCAAAAACAACCAACATGTATGGACATCCTCCTGAACATTTGGCTGGGCTTGTGTTTTTCTGAGCTCATCACCTCCGTTGATCAAGACCACTCCCATGAAACGTGAGTCTGCCACCCTCCCCTCAAACACCATCCAGCCACTTGTCTTTGGGAGGCAGACCGGGGAGTGTGTTCCGAGTTGGCGGGCAGGCGGTTGGGTGTCACCAGGCGAGCTTCGATCCTTGCCGTTCTGGCTCTGAACCTGACCGGAGTGAGTGGATCCGGGTGATCTCTCGTGTCTTTGTTTGAAACTCTTGGCGGGAGAAGGGAGATTCGCCCGCCCGCCCGCCCTCCCTCCCTCCCTCCCTCCCTCCCTCCCTCCCGCCAGCCAGCCAGCCAGCCAGCCAGCCAGCCCGCCAGCCCGCCAAGTGACAAGGCCAATAAGGAGGAAAAGCCCATTCCACTTGAGTTCAAACACCTGCTCTCCCAATCAAGCAAGTTTCTAAAGTGAGACTTCCAACCCAGGCCACAAAGCCGAACTGGCTAGCCGTCCACCCTCCCCGTGACCTCTGGCCCAAGGTGCCCCTCCCACACAGCCTCCTTCCACAGCCCGAGGGCATTCAAGAGTTGGGGCGGGCGGCCCGCCGGACCGCCCCCCCGCCGGACCATCTAAAAGAGCGACCGACAGAGAGCTGTCGAGAGAGCCGGCTGCAGCACGGGAGCTCCGGGGGCGACCGGCGGGGACTCATTGCCAGACAGGGTCCGTCCTAGTGCGCATTTCTACGCTCAGTCACCGACGCGGACAGGAGAACGGGACGCGACAACACTTCTGCAGAACGTCCCTGGGCGAGGTACGACGACCGGACGGACGGGAGGAGAGCGGGCGGGAGGGAGAAAGATTCTTGACTCCCCACCCACGGGGCAGCGGAATGCTCTCCCATCCGAGGGGGACCGCAGGCCAATGTCAGGTGGCGCGAGCGCCCGCGCCGAGAAATACCTCGCCGTCACCCCCGTCCCTGTCACCACCTTTCAGCATACCAGGAGAAACCCCTTTTGTGACCCCGACGACGGCTCTTTTGGGAAAAACAACATACAGCAACAGGACAAACAAAAGACGAACACACCATGTATACACACACACACACACACACACACACACACACACACCTTCATATTGAAGGTACCGCTGTGTGTGTGTGTGTGTGTGTATGGTGTGTGCGGAACAAAAGATGCACACACCGTGCACGCGCCCGCCCGCACGCACGCACGCACGCACGCACGCACACACACACACACACACACTCCATGTTGAAAGTACCCCTCCAT
>NC_083700.1:117535720-117550720 GCF_033118175.1 Dama dama | reverse complement strand
CGCGGGACGAGGAGGAAGGCCGGCAGCGGTGGGGAGGGGCCGGCAAGCACGCGCAAGCAGGGGTCACGGGACCGGGGCGAGGGCGCCGCCCGGAGACCAGAAAACACCAGGACACAGCCGGGCCACCAGGAAAACCAGCGCGGGATCCCACCGCCACCCACACACGAGGGCGGTCCCACAACGCCTGGGACGCCGGCCGCTCCTGGCCATCCCTGGAGCGGGCCCCACACCCCAGCCCCGCCGCCAGGGCCGGCGTGCCGTCCACCCACCTTCCTCCATCCATCCATCCATCCTCAACAGATCCGTCTTCCATCTAAGTCTGACCCCGAGGCTCAACATCCTGGGGACACACTCTCGAGCGAGGGCGGCCCAGACCGGGGGCCCACCACACCGCCACCGGCTGCGGCTCAGGGGCAAGGGCGGGCACGACAGGCTCCTCCTCACCACGGCTGCGGGGCTGGGGGAGCCGGGGCCGACCAGGCAGTCGCACCCCAACCCCCCCGCCTTCCCCCTGGGCTCACACCACGGGGCCGGCTGCGCGCACACAGCACACGCACGGCCCCCCACTCGCCGAACACCCGGCGGGGCCCGGCGGGACCCTCCCCCAACTCAGAGGGGGGAGGCGCGGGCCGCAGTAGGCAACAAAAGCAGCACACGGCCCCACCGCGGGGCCGGCGCACCCATCACACCCCTTCCCCACAGAGGGGAGGGGGGGTTTTCTGCCCACGTGCTCTGGCAGTCGCCACGGTGGCCACTGCGCACTTGGGAGGGGCAGCAGCTGGGGGGTCCGGTACCCCAAGGCTCCCTCTCGGATCGCTAGAGAAGGCTTTCTCACCGAGGGCGCACCGTCCCTCACCCAATCGTCTCTCCTTCGGGCCCACGGAGGCACACCAGGAGCCGCCACTCAACTGGGCGGGAGGGGTCTGCGGCATAGGTAAGCGGGCCACCACACAGGAGCGTGTGCGCGGGTCAGGGCCCCCTGGCAAGGCCTCACCCGTCAGCCCCCACAACGAGGGGAGCACACAATGCTTCTCTTACCGTCTCGACCCCCCCCCATGGGACACACGCACACCACCGTGGCGGGGACCCGAGGAGGACACAGGGTTAAGGGAAAACGACACCACCACTCGGCCTCGGGCACCTGAGGGACGACCTGGAGCACTCCAGGGGCACCACCGAGGGTCCAACGAGGCATGCTCACACACCCATGCGGGGGGCGCGCGGCATGGCAGCGGCACAGCCCTCCCCACCGCAGGGAGGGCCGCTCGCAGGGAGCACGCCAGGAAGGCGAAGCAAGCGCATCTGCTGTGTCCAAAGCCCAACGGCCCCCACTAGGCACCCCAAGGCGGGGGACGGGAGACCGAAGGTCAGGGCCGGAGGCCACACCCCAACCCCTGCCTTCCTCACCCTGCCCGACGGGCAAGGGGGAAAGACAGGCGAGGGGCCCCGCGGACAGACCGAGAAGAGCGGACACGTTCACTGGGAACGCCCGTCCCTCGTCCGGCACGGCTTAGGCCCGGCCCGGGAGAGCACGACCACACCACATCAATCAGTTGAGCCAAGGTGGAGGGTGGGGGAGGGGGGAGAGAAGGCAGGGAGAAGGCACAGGCGAGGACAGTCACCAGAGGGGCCCGCTTTAAACCTCACCGGCAACCTCCCCCCCGTCCCTGCCCACAACCTCACACCTCAGGCGAGGGCGGCCAACGACCCCAGGAGGAGAACACCTGACACGTGGCACGGAGCCTACAGGGCTGGGGTCGTCCCAGCCACCACCGGGTGCCCGCAGCGGGGAGCGCAGGGCCAAAGACCCACACCGCCTTGCCCCACCGCCCTCGGGTCGCCCAGAGGCGGCACCACGAGCTGGGTCGGCCAGACAACACCACACAGGAGAGCGGGCGCACAGGCCCAGGCGGGCGGCTCCAGCAGCAAAGGCCGAACCAGGCGCCAGCTGGCGGCCCACAGGCCCAGAGCCCCGCGTGCATCCAGAGACCCAAAGTCCTCGGTGGCAGACACCAAAGGAGACCGTGTCAGCACTTACCTGGTGGCAAAAAATACCTATTTTGGGCGACAAAATGACAGCAGACGACAGCGGGGCCCATCTACAACTCGCAAGGAGGGACCCCGGAACCTTGACCCGGCCACCTGTCCCCAGCACTACCCCATGAACACCAGGCCTGGAGCTCTCGGGGGCCATCTGGTCGACTTGGGGGGGGAGGGGGAGGGGAGGGGGCCGCGTGGTGGCAAAAGTTGGGGCGCGGACGCCAAGGGAGAGGGAGCTGGCCGGAGACTCCCTCCCCGCTTCGCCCACACGGGTAGGCGTACCGGTCCGTCCGAGTCTCCGAACGGGGATTTGACTTCGATGTGCATAAAGAAAAAAGAAGAAAGAACCGTCAGCGGGGCGCCTCCAACAAGACGAGCGGGCCCCGACCAGGGCCCACGCCCGGGGCCCAGACCGTCCTACACAGGGCACCCAGGACGGCTCGAGCCGGTCCCCACCCACCTCCTGACTGACCGGGATTCAGGGAGTTGGGGAGGGGTGAGAAAAAGTCGCGTCCGACGACCGAGACCCACGAGGGCACGCTGAAGGGTCGAGCGCGCCCTCCCCGGCCACCCGCGGAAGCAGGGCCCGGTCCATCCACGTCTCCGGACCTATCGGGACTTGGAGAAAAGAAAAGGCATGCGTGCCGGGAGACGCCTCAGGCGACCGGACCCCACCGGGGGACCGCACACGCGCCCGCGCCGGCCGTCCTCTCCGGGTCACCCCTCACGACTCCGGCGGGCGGGTCCCCACCTCCGGAGTGCGACGCGGAAAACACCTCGGTCAGAGAGAACCCGAGGGCCCGGACCCAGCCGCGCCCTCCGCCGACCTCCACGCCACAGTCCGGGCCGGTCCCCACCTCCGGAGCGGGGCCGAGGGCGAAGCAAACGCTCCTGAGGGCGACCCGGGAGGAGGCAGGACCGCCGAGTCCGAGTCCAGGCGCTCCGGGCAGGGAAGACCCTCTCCCTGCCCACCTCGGCGGTCCGGCCCAGGTAGGGCCCGGCCGGTCCGTCTCCACGGCCGGAGGGGCACGGGGAGATGCTGGTCGACCCGACCAGGCCGCCCCAGAGCCCGGATCTGGAGCGCCGCGACGGTCACCCTCCCCAGAAACCTAGAGAACCAATCTCCGGCGACAGCAGGACGTCCCTAGGCCTCGGTGTCACCGGGACTGTCACCGCCAGCATAGCCGGTCTCTGAGAGCACTGCCTCGGGCCCGGCGGCTGAGTCACAATCCTCCTGCAGGTCTCGCCGAAGCTCCGGAGGGGAGGGACAATATAAAAGCGGCCGCCAGGTGGCTCCTGACAACCGGCTCGACCGTCCCGAGGACGGGTCGCTGTCGCCGGCCGCCGAGGAGCCATCGCGCCGGCCGCCCAAACGCCCGAGCTCGGGCCGGAGCCTCCTCCGCCTCCGAGCCACGCGACGCGACGCGACCCCGGCCGCAGAGGAAGGGAGAGGAGCGGGGAACTATCTCCTCAGGAGGCTGCCCCGAAGGAGACGCGCTCCCCCGCCCACGCGATTCCAGGGTGGTGGGGGGACATTCCACGGAGACGCCGGCGGCGGGGGCTCGGGGGCCGAGAGAGGGGCACCAGTGACATCCCGGGCTCCCCCGGACCCCCTCCCCCCAAAAGAGGGAGTGAGAGAGAGAGGGAGGGAGGGAGGGACGGAGGGACGGAGGGACGGAGGGACGGAGGGGAGGAGGGAGGGACCGACCGGCAAAGTGAAACCAGGCAAGCGCTGCTCGGAGAACAAAGCAGGACTTTCGAAAGCAGACACAGACACAGACACGCAAGCCCAGGAGCAAGAAAGGAAACGAAGGAGACACTCGGACCCCCAACAAGAGAAAACAAAACTCAACCTGGGTAGAGACCGTGACCAAGTCCAAAGACAACAAACACAAGCAAGCGCGGGTGGGTGGGGAAAGTGCACTTGAGGTCAGGAGAACGTGGATTTCAAGATCACTGGCCACAAACACCGGAAAGGCGGGCGGCCGGGCGGTCTGGGGTGGCAGGGCTGCGGGGGTGGGGTTGAGGGGCGTGGTGGGGAGGACCGAGTCAATAGGGATCCACTAAATAAGCCCCGGATTCCATGACAACAGCCAAGTCAATGAATGCATAACTTTTTGAAGTAGAACCGAAACCAAATGAAACAAAACCACCAGGCAGGAAAGGCAAGTCGTGGAACTGCTCTGGCAGCTTAAAAGTCAGAGGGAGGGAGGGAGGGGGAGAGAGAGAGGCAGAGAGAGAGAGAGAGACAGACAGAGAGAGAGACAGAGAGAGAGAGAGAAACGGAGAGGTAGAGAGAGAGAGAGAGAGCGCGCGCACATGTGCATATACGCATGTACATATGTATACGGACACATATTCGCATCTATATATACGTGCACACATGCGTATAAACAAGTACGTACGAAGGGCATGCATGCTCACGTACACGCATGTGTCTGTGCGTGCACGTATATGCCTAGGCATTTAAAGTGTGCATGTATGCTTGCGTGTATATACGTATGCACAGGCATCTATACACATACGTACACGGATATGCACGCGCATGAATACACATGCTCATATGTGCCTATACATAGATATACACACCTACATTGAAATAAACACGGGCGTGTAAACGCATATAGATGCACACGTGTGTGTGCGTGTGTGTGCGTGTGATGTATACGCACAGGTGTGTGTGTGTGTACGCATGTGCGGACACGTACGTGCATGCTTACATATGCGCACATATCCGCCTGTGTATATGCACACGTGTATGTACACGCGTATGCATACATATGTACGCATACCTAGACGTCTACATGTAGCGTATATACGTCCACACAGACGTACGGCTGTATATGTGTATACATATACACACATGTATGTGTAAGTGAACATACACGCATATACGTAGGTACAGTTGCAAGTGTGTGTATAGAGTGCATATACACAGATTGATGTGCATAGATGCACACACACGCGTATACGCATATGCATACGCGCGTATGTATACATACACGTACGTATTAGTCAGCGTACATGTGCCTATGTGCATACATACGCATGTGTCTGCGTAGATGTCTACGTGCGCGCGTGTGTGTATACATATAGGCGTCAGACAACTGAACCTCCAAAAGAGAAACAATCCCCGATGAGCGAAGTCGGCAGGAGGCCCGAACAGACACCTTCATTCAAAATAAAGGTAGAACAGACAGACACTCAGAAGCACAAGGTAGAAAACAAATCAATGGCGGGGCTGGGCTGGGCTGGGGCTGCTGGGGGTGGGGGCGGGCTCACGGAAGCACCCCGGGGCGTTTATCTGGACAACGATAACTTGGAGGGGAAAGGCCCAGGAGCTGGACTCGCAATCGCGACAGCAAGTTTGAAACATCAAAAGACAGTGGCTCCTGATCGATGGAATGCGTCTTTCCTGCAGCTGAGAAAAGTGTTGACGGACTCAGAGATATCAGAGCTCATCACCTGGCACCTCACAGAGAGAGAAACCCCATCACTAGGGAAACGAGTCCTGGGATCCCTCAGGACACTCCACCAAAGATTCCCCATCCGACCCAACCCGGCAACTCCACGGAGTGCCTACGGCGGGGACCAAGAAGATATGCGCGTGTGTATGTGTGGTATCGACACCTATACCTAGGTAGACATCCGTACAAACAGAATGATAGAACTCTCTGTCTGTGTGCCTACACCTGTATCTATTCAGGTGCGCGTGTGCGCACGCGCATGCAGACACACACACACACACACACACACACACACACACACCACACCACACCCACCACACCCACCCACCCCCCCCCCACACACACACAAATGGGACTCAACCACCAGAAGGGAATAAAATCTCACAGTCTGCAGGAACTTGGAGAGATCTTTAGAAAGGCTATTATGCTAAATGAAGCACCTCAGATCAGTCGTTTCCATGCAGAATCTACCAAAGGATACACCGTGAACAGAACAGAACAAATCAGAAGCAGGCTCATAGATACCGTAAAGGAACACATGGGTGGTGGCCAGAGGAGGGAGGGGGTGACGCGGTGGCGTGGGTGGGTGGGGAGGGGGAGAGAATGAGTGAGTGCCACTGGTGACGGAGACAGACGAAGCGGTGCAGCCTTCCACGGATGAAATCAATGAGTCACCGGCACGTCATGACACCAAATGCCATCTGCCGTGACACCAAGTGGTGACGGACAGTCACTCACGAGATGTATCCTGGTGATCGCTGTGTCCTTCCTGCGCTACACTGAAACATCGTCTGTACACCTGAAAATTAATGGGGGAACAACAACAGCAACAAAAACAAAACAAGGAAAGAAGGAAGGGAGGGAGGGAGGGAGGGAGGAAGGAAGGCAGGCAAAAGAAAACGTTGTCAGTCAGTTAGACGTCAATTTGAGAAGAGTGGGACTGAGAGGGGTGGGGGAGAGAAACTAGGGTGAGGAGGAGGAGGAACAGGAGCAGGAGCAGGAGGAGGAGGAGGAAGAAAAGGACCAAGTGCCTTGAGGGGGAGAGGGAGATAAAGGATCCAAAGAGTGGACAGGACGGTCAGGTCAGTGCCATAGGGAAAGGAAACGAAGCCAAGGAACACATTCCCAACGGTGGTTTTCTTCAGTCCAAGATCAAGATGTGTATCAAGATGTGCTATCGCACAGTGTCCTTCCTCCAGCACAGAGGGACACACAGGCCTCACTTGGCGAGGCAGTTCAGGATAACCCTGAACGCTGAAGCTGAAAAAAGAAGCCGTCACGTTCATCCATGGCTGAAAAGTACCATGGTCCTACGACATGACATTCAAAAATCCTACCAAACCATTGAAAGACTCTCTCACTCACTCGCCATTAAAAATGTAGAGAACAGAAAAGGAGCGAAACGATGGTGGGTGGGTGGATGGATGGGTGGATGGATGGATTTCCATGATAGTCTGATTATGGAACACACTGACAGAAAAGCATCCGATTCACTTCTGTAAAGAATCTGTCTTGCCTTCCCGGCCTGGTGTCTTTCGTATGTCTGGATGATTCCCTCCCCCACCCCCACTCCCAGCTTTAAGGTCAGCCTCCAAAACGAAGCCCTGTGTGCTCTCAAGGTCCCGCCGGAACTCTCTCTTCGGAGCGCCCTTCTGAAGGGGGACGTTTTCACCCACGTCATCGCCCTGAGACAGCTTCAGCCTGTCCCTCCCCTCCCCCCACCGCCGCCTGCCTCCCTCCTGCTCCTCTTCCTCCTCCTCTTCCTCCTCCTCTGAACTCTTGGGCTTCTCCTCTCACTGGCCTCTCATCCCACACGGTGGCAGTGTCGGCCCAGGTATGCTCAGGTGTTTCCTAACCGCATCCAAGTGGACTTCCACTGTTTCTCGGCTGCGTCGTTCTGGGACCATTTCTTCCTGGCCTTTTCCACGGGTGGGGGAGACCTGGACGGGCCGGGCCCAGGCGGGGCGGGGGTGGGGGTGAGGGAGCGTGCATGTGGGGGGAAGGGTGGGGGCAGAGAGGAGGAGGAGGAGGAGGCCGGGGGGGGGGGGGGGGGGGAAGGGGGGGGGAGGGGGAACACAACTCCCCAGTGCCAGTGCGTGCCTATGGCCTGGAAAACAGATCACACGCCAGGCTAGCTCCGAAAAAGGGGATCGGTCATGAGACCGACCGGGCACGTGTGTTCTTTGCAGAGTCCCTGCAGATCGAACAGGCAGGGGCAAATTTTGGGCTTCCCACAGTTAGAACTGTTCAGCCATTGTAGAAACAGGCGTCGTCTGAAACACCGGGGTTAGGCTCTCGGCGCGATGTCCACAAGCCGTGGCCATTGAAATGTGTGCACACTGGAGCCGCCATGCAGAGGGAGATCTCATCCGGCTCCATGTGTTCTTCCAGTGAATAGGCCGGGATCTCAGGAAGAACAGACATCCAGAGAGTTGAGTGAATCTGACCGTCACGCTTTCAGAATTCAAGTGAACTAGAAAGGAGGTTCACTCACATGTGAGTTTGTCTTTCCATAGGCTGAATCCTCTCTTTGAGCAGATTAGGGTTCCGGGGGCAAAATGGAGCAGAGAGGACAGAGAGTTCCCTTAGGTCCCCTGCTCCTCCCGCAACGGCCTTAGGAACATCCTGCCCCAGAGGAGTGTGCCGGCCACAACCCACACGGAGACGTCAGTGTCAGTCATCCTCGTCCAGAGTCCCCCGTCTGCCCTCGCCTTCATGCCTGCCTGGCATTGTCCATTCTATAGGTTTGTATCGAACCTGCCCGGAGCCCAGTGGCATCTTCCCTGATCGGGGATCGATCGAAAACACCCCTGTCCCCTGCCTCATCGGCAGGTGGATTCTTAACCACTGGACCACCAGGCAGGGAAGTCCCTTCACAGCCTTCTAAAATCATCTACCCTGAAACATGAAATATTGTCATCCGAATCATTGGACCATCACGACTGAAATGAAGGAAAATATGTTCGTTAAAGAAAGCCTCAACTCCTCAGTGCTTGCCTTAGAACCACAAAGGCATCTCTCTCTCTCTCTCTCTCTCTCTCTCTCTGTCTCTCTGTCTCTCTCTGTCTCTCTCTCTCTCTGTCTCTCTGTCTCTCTCTGTCTCTCTCTCTGTCTCTCTCTCTCTCTCTCTCTCTCTCTCTCTCTCTCTCTCTCTCTCTCTCTCTCACACGCTCCATAGTCCGAAGGAAACCAACTTCTGTGTTTATCCATCCCACTTGTTGTGTCTGTTGTGCCTTCGCTAGTCAAAGAAGCTGATCTAATGTGGAATCCGATGTCTTCTTCTCTAGGACACTTCGAAAAGGAGCAAGAGTGCCAGTTTGTGAGAACCGAAGGCCAAACCGGCGTGATGTAACCCGGCGATGTGTGTGGTCAGAGGCCCATCTAGATTCGCACTCCAGTTCACGGAGGGGAGCGGTGGGAACAGGAGTGTGGACCCTTCCCACTCCCCCAGTGAACATCTGTCCCGTGGAAGGGGTATAGGAACCTCATGACCTGACCCACGTGGTGAACAGTCGCCAAAGACAAAGAATTCCTACAGCCAGACGTTTGCAACCACGAACCCTGTCCCTCCATCACCTGACCTTTCAGAATGCTACGTGGAACCCTTTCAAGAAGCTTGGGGCAGAAAAAAAAAAAAAAAAAGAAGCAGCAGCAGCAGCAGCTGGGGGCTTGGAGGTATGGACCCCTGAATTCTCCTCGCTCGGCCCTCCCTGCAAGAAAACGTTGTGTGCTTGCCTGCGCCCCACATGCCAACTTTTCGGGGGATCGGACCTCCCAGGGTGCCCCTGCACCAGGCACCCTGCCTGCGTGCGACATCCCAAGAGATCCTATGGAGAAACATCTCCGGCCACTCACATGACATCTGCATCGCTGGCAAGTGACCCTTCAGACCTCCACATAGATACGTGAGCACAAACGCTCCTTCACAATCTGGGACACCTCGTAGGCTGTGTGAGCTCCTCTGGTTCAGCACTCCCTCGACTTGGCTGTGGTTTTGGTTCTGTTCTGCTCTGTTCTGTGTTTGCTTTCTGACCCGCGTGATCTCTCTGGATAGGGCACCCCCAATCAAAGCGAAAATAAATCGAGTCTGTGTGAATACTATTCATGCATCAAGCGGGGATATCAACGACCTCTATGTGGATCCATAAAAATGGCCGTGTGGTGTTCAGGAGGATCATTCTGTGTTTTCTGGGTGCACTATTTGCTGTCCATTATTTCACGTGCCTTTTGGGCATGGCTGATGGAGACGGACACGAAGCAGCAGGGCGGCAATCTGGCATCTCGGCCTAGAGCGGTTTCCCAAGTGACATCTCAGAACAGGGGCTGAGAAGGCCATGGCCACCCCTCCACGGGGCCCCCTCGGTGGCCGGAGGGTGGGGGTGGGAGTGGGGCTGGCGTTGTGGAGACGAGACGGGGGGTGGGGGGGGTGGGGAGTTGGTGGTGGTGGTGGTGGTGGTGGTGGTAGTGGTGGTGTAGAGCTGGGCTAGGGGTTGGGGGCGTGCGAGGCGAGGGGACCGGTCCAGGTCCCCCTGAGAAGTGAAAAGTGAAGGCTAGTTCTCTCCCACTGAGAACTTCCTTCCTTCACGCATGTGAGAGGAGCAAGTTTCTCTCCGATCCACGGCCCTGCATCGTTTTCGCCCTGTTCAAAAAAAAAAAAAAAAAACGGACAAAAACGTATTTGTTTATCTTGGCTTGTTTTCTGGCCCAGGCCAAAGACCTCTTTGAGAGTGTCCAAAGGATCTGACAGGATGGGAGGGTGCAGGTCAATCCATGTGTCAAGAAGAGATCCAGGGACTCTCTCACAGCTGTGACTCGGGCCTTTTTCAGAAACAGGCCAATTTTGATGACTCCCTGGACAAGGGAGTCACCCCAGAAGTTTCCTTGAGGGGACCGAGTTGCAGGAGTCGGGGGCATGGCCCCGCCGCCGCCGCCAGAGGGCCTCCTCAGCCCGGCAGGCCGGCCTGCAGGCAGGCAGGCAGGCAGGCAGGCAGGCAGACAGGCAGGGGCTATTGTCTGTGGGCCCCACCCCCACCCTCCCCCTGCAGGGCCTCGTCAGATAGCTTCATTCAAATGCAGAAAGCTTTCCAGTCAAGTCAGAGCCTTTGACTTTGCCTCGAGCTTCTCTCTATTGAATGGTGATCCGCCCCACCCCCATTTCTCCATTTCTCCACCTTGAGGCTGCCCCTTGGGCACTGCGTGGAGGAAGGGGGCTAGGGGTGGGGCGGGAGGCTGAGGGACAAACTCACCTTGTGTCAGGCCAAAGAAGTCTCTTCCTTTTCGTAACCCAGGAAACCCCACTCATGCATGTGAGGATCACAGACGTGCGTTGAAGCAGCCATCATCACTTGACATCTTCCTCCGTGGAAGGAGGTTTTCATTCCTGCCTGCCTTCAGAGAGACAGAGAAGGAGGGAGGGGCGGAGCGTTCCTCTGGCGCTGGCCGGTTCTTGGTTCTTAAGTTACTTGAGTCCAAAACACTCCACAAGACATGGAGGTTCATGTGAGGTGGGGTGGGGTGGGGTTGGCGGCCTGCTCTGGACCCCAGCAGTTCCCTCCTCTGACACTTCCCTGAAACCCATGAAAAGCTGAACTGGTGACTGTGTGTGTGAGTGCATGCATGTACGCGTGTACGTGAGAAACGGCGCGTGTGCGTGTGCATGGACCTGAGAGAGAAGTCCCGCCCCCCTCAAAAAAAAGGGGGGGGGGGGAGAAAGGGGGAAACAACAACAATAACAACAACAACAACAAATCCAGAAGGAAAGAAGGAAGGAACGAGGGAAGGACCAAATAGGTTAGTTAGTACGGGCCTCCATGTCGTGGAAAGAGTTTCTGAGCACAGATCCTCCGTTCAGTGAAACACTTATCGTATCTCCTCTCAGGAGGCTGTGAGGTCGACAGACAGGTTCGGGAAAGCAGGCCTGGGGTGCAAGCAATCAGGTAATTTTTTTCCTCAGAGGCACTTGTAGGGAAAGCAAAGAAACACACCGGTTCATCCCTGGAGTGGATTCATTCGAAACCAGTCGGTGGAGGGGGAGTCAGTCAAGGAGATGTCTAGACGTCAGAGTTGGGTACTGGAGCGGGTTGCCATGTCCTTCTCCAGGAGACCTTCCTGGCCCGGGGATGGAACCCGGGTCTCCTGCATGAAGCAGGCAGACTCTTGACCGTGTGAGCCAGCGGGGAAGCTCTGTCAGAAATGTTCACCAAGTCCTCTAGCTTCCATCCGCAGGGCTTCAGGCACAGGGCCTTTTGAGTTCTCCGTCAGCAGGGCAAGAGAACATGGGACATGTTTCCCCCCAGAGAGGGTTGCCCCCAGATATCGGAGGCCACTCGGAAAACTTCAGGACCCACTCCCCCTCTCGGGTGAAGAGCCACACGCAAAGAAAGGAACAAACACACGTAGCACGGGACTCTCCCATCCAGAAGTGTGTATCCCCCGCTTCACGGAAACATCCTCCGGGCCCCTAAGGAACGTGTGGAAAAAATCACTCTATCGCCAAGGAGATAAGAGCCCTCGCTGAGAGCTTCTGAAGTCTGGAAGGACCAGGTAGAGGGAAAAACAGAAACGATTGCATTCTGCTGATAGGGGTAGTGTATGAAGTGACCAAAGGGGCTGTCCCTCTTTCAAAATTCGCATTGTAAACATTGTGTCCTTTGGGTCCTCTGTTTTTGCTTTGTGTGTGGGAAGCAACAGATTGAACGGTAGGGTCCTTTTCTTATTTATTTTATTTTTATTTATTTACTTAGCCCGCCCGCCCATCCCTCCATCTTCTCTCTGTCTCTCTCGCTTTTCATTCAGGTTAGGGAATTAAAAAACAGAACAAAACAAAACAAAGCAAGCAAGCAAGCAAGCAAGCAAGCAAGCAAGCAAGCAAACAACAACAACAACAACAACAACAACAACAACAACCCGGTATTTCTGCAGGTCAGGAAGCAACAGTTAGAAGTAGACATGGAACACAACAGAGTGGTTCCAAAGAGGGAAAGGAGTCCATCAAGGCTGTTATGTGGTCACCTTGCTTATCCAGCTTACATGCTGAGTGAGTACACATCATGAGAAACGCTGGGTGGGATGAAGCACAAGCTGGAATCGAGGTTGCCCGGAGAAGTACCAATCCCCTCAGATATGCAAATGACACCACCCTTATGGCAGAAATGAAGTATCGAGTGGGTTTACCAAGTCGTGTTCGTTTCAGGTTTTCAGATTCTTTTCCCTTAGAGGTTAATGCAAAGTCATAAGTCTACTCTCCTGGGCTGCATAGTGGGGTGCTTGTTTTGTGTGTGTGTGTGTGTGTGTGTGTGTGTGTGTGTGTGTGTGTGTGTGTGTGTGTGTGTGTTTTGTTTGTTTGTTTTTTTACTACCTGCCCTGTAAGCACTTTGATGGGTGCTTGTTGATTGTCTTGATGTACCGTTTATATGTGCACGTGTTCAACCGGACCTCCTAAGTTCACAGTCCTGCTCCTCCCTCCTCCACCCCCCCCACCCCGATCGATCCTCGCTTCGTCAAGAAGTCAGGCATCCCACCTTTAGCATCCTACTCCTTCCTCATTTCCTCCCACCCCATGGAAGAAGTCATTCCTCCAGTTTTTCCATCGGTTCTCTACACCTCGCCTGATGATGGCAGGTGACTGGAAGACTGACAGATGTGAAGAGTTTTGCAAGAGCCTTGGGTGAAGGCTCCTAGGATTGGCTCGGGGAAGTGGGTGGCGTGTCACTCACTAGAGACTGTGGAAGGTATGCCCCAAGTGGCAAACACCGTTGCTTTCAGTTGTTGTCGGTTTGCTCGTCTGCAGCGAGGGATGGAAGGAAGGCTTCCACCTTCCACGGAGAAAGCTATATACCTAGCGTACCAAGGAGGTTTGACCACCCCCTAGGTTACAGGCGTGACAGGTCAGAGTGTAGAAATCGTCATGTCAAGGGTGTATTAACAACAGGCAGGCTCATCTTAAAGGCACTCCTGTCCTGTGAAGGTGGAGGGAGGGGCGGGAGGGGCATAGGGACGATGAGGAAGGGAAGGAGAAAGCGAGGAACACGAACACGAACACACACACTGTGTGTGTGTGTGTGTGTGTGTGTGTGTGTGTGTGTGTGGTGTGGTGTGTCTGTGGCATGCGCAGGTGTTGCGTGTGTGGTGTGTGGGGGGGAGTGTGTTGTGTGTGCTGTGTGGGGGCATAGTGTGTGTGGGTATGTGTGGGGTGTGTGGGGTGTGCCTCTGGGTGGTGCGAGTGTGAGAGGGGGCGGGCAGAGAGACACAGCCAGGCAAAGAACAACACAGAGTGTGTGCATGGGTGTGTGTCTGGCTGTGTCCCTCTGCCCGCCCGCTCTCACACTCGCACCACCCGGAGGCACATCCCACGCATACCCACACACCCCGCGCTCCCCGCACCCACACTCACCCCGCACTCCCCGCCCCCACACCCCCCCACCACAATCCCCCCCACACCCGCGCCCCACACCACACACGCGAAGGACAACACAGAGTGTGTGTGTGTGTGTGGGGGGGGAGAGCAGGGGGTGTGGGGATGCGTGTGGTGTGTGCCTCAGGGTGGTGTGAGTGTGAGAGAGGGCGGGCAGAGAGACACAGCCAGGCAGAGGACAACACAGCGTGTGTGTGGTGTGGTGTGTCTGTGTGGCGTGCGCAGGTGTTGTGTGTGTGGTGTGTGTGGGGTGTGCCTGTCAGTGGTGCGAATTTGAGAGGGGGTGGGCAGAGACACAGCCAGGCAAAGGACAACCCAGAGTGTGTGTGTGTGTGTGTGTGTGTGTGTGTGTGTGTGTGTGTGTGTGTATCTGCCCACGGCACCTCACACCTGCACCAGGAACATCCCACACACCCCACGCATACCCCCACACACCACACACTGCCCGCCCCCCCCACCCCCCGCAGGCCCACCCCCACACAGAAAGGACAACACAGTCAGAGGGAGTGAGTGAGTGACTGAGTGAGTGGGTGGTGTGAGGCCGGTGTGTGTGGTGTGTGGGGGCAGGGTGTGTGTGTGGTGTGTGCGGGTACGCGTGTGGTGTCTGTGGGTATACGTGGGGTGTGTCTGTGGTGTGCACAGGTGTGTTGCGTGTGTGGGGACGTGTGGTGTGTGCGTGTGCTGGGTACGGGTGCCACGTGGGGCCGCCGTGTGTGTGTGCAGCGTGGGTGTGTGGGGTGCGCCTGTGGGTGCAGGCGGGCAGAGACATGGCACGCAGACTCTAGACCATGTGAGCCAGCGGGGAAGCTCTGTCAGAAATGTTCACCAAGTCCTCTAGCTTCCATCCGCAGGGCTTCAGGCACAGGGCCTTTTGAGTTCTCCGTCAGCAGGGCAAGAGAACATGGGACATGTTTCCCCCCAGAGAGGGTTGCCCCCAGATATCAGAGGCCACTCGGAAAACTTCAGGACCCACCCACTCCCCCTCTCGGGTGAAGAGCCACACGCAAAGAAAGGAACAAACACACGTAGCACAGGACTCTCCCATCCAGAAGTGTGCATCCCCCGCTTCACGGAAACATC
>NC_083700.1:110085482-110128120 GCF_033118175.1 Dama dama | reverse complement strand
CTGACCCGCCCCCAGCGCACATTCCCCTGAACTGCCCACAGACAGCGTCCCCTGACCCGCCCACAACCCGCCTCCCCTGACCCGCCCCCAGCCCGCCACCCCTGACCCGCCCCCAGCCTCCGTCCCCTGACCCGACCCCAGCGCGCCTGCCCTGACCCTCCCCAACCCCGCGTCCCCTGACCCGACCCCAGCGCGCCTCCCCTGACCCTCCCCAACCCCGCGTCCCCTGACCCGCCCCCAGCCCGCCTGCCCTGACCCGCCCCCAGCGAACATTCCCCTGACCCGCCCCCAACCCCGCGTCCCATGACCCGCCCCCAGCCCGCCTCCCCTGACCCGCCCCCAGCGAACATTTCCCCTGACCCGCCCCCAACCCCGCGTCCCATGACCCGCCCCCAGCCCGCCTCCCCTGACCCGCCCCCAGCCCCTGTCCCCTGACCCGCCCCCAGCGCGCCTCCCCTGACCCGCCCTGGGGAAGGCCACGCCCCGCGCGGCCCTGGGGCTCACCTGGACGTGCAGCTCCGTGAAGATGGTGTGCAGCTGCATCTGCGGGACTGGGCTGTTGGTGATGACGGACATCTCCAGGATCTGCCTCAAGACCTGCCGCAGGCGGGAAACGGTGGCAGGTGACCTTCGACCGACTCGGGTCAAACGCCAGACCTTTGCCCCTTGATGTTCCCCCTCTGGATGTATCAGCATCCCCTGGGAGCTGGGCAGAGATGCCACCTCTCAAGCCCCGCCCAGACCCCCGAGTCCGTCTCTATTTCCAGCTGCCTCTGAGGATTGCCGTGGACACTGTAGCTCGGCAGGGCTGCACTAGGGCCACCTACTGTGGCGTTCAAGGCCTTCTTCGCCTTTCTCCCCTAGCCACCTAGAGGTGCATCCCAACTTTAGACAGAAGGTCTGCACGTGGCTCCCCAAATGCGGCATGTTTCTTTCTGTTCCCAGCTCTCACCAGGAGAAGGGCCTCGCCTCGTCTGTAAATGAGTGACCCCCTTCACAATATACAGCAGCCCAGGTCACAACTCAGCTCAGAATCTTACAAAGACTCCATCTCACACACGTCCAAGGCTGGTAAGAGGTTGAATGGTGTCCCCCGCCGCCAGAATCCATGTCCACTCACAACCTCAGAATGTGAGCTCACTTGGAAATAGGGTCTTTGCATACCCAATTACTTAAGGCTCTCAAGATGAGATCACCCTGACAACGCCTTACATCAAAGGACCAGTGTCCTTACGAGAAGAGGAGAAGACAGAGAGAGACACAGAGATGGCCATGTGACCACGGAGGGGGGTGCTGGAGTGACGCAGTGCCTGGGCCACCAGAAGCTGGAAGAGGCAAGATTCTCCCCTAGAGCCTACAGAAGAAGCTTAGCCTGCCGACACCTTGATTTCAGACTGCCGGCTTCCAGAACCATGACACACACATCTCTGTGGTTTTAAGCCACCTGCCTCCTGGTTCTTTGTTGCAACAGCCTTAGGAAACCGCTATGAGAGCTGTGACCTCACCGTGGGCCCCAGAACCCTTTGAGGTATCATCCTTTCTGCCTGGCTTCCCTGCTGGCTCAGACAGTAAAGAATCTGTGTGCAAAATGGGAGACCCAGCTTTGATTTCTGGGCCAGGAAGATCCCCTGGAGAAGGAACAGGCAACCCACTCCAGTATTCTTGCCTGGGAAATCCCACGGGCCGAGAATCCTGGCGGGACACAGTCTACGGGGTCGCAAAGAGTCGGGCATGACTGAGTGGCTAACACATGTGTAACGACAGCATATATTTCTTGGAAATCGGACAAGTGCCAGGTCGCGTGGCTACATCTCCCACCCGTGAGAACACCCCACGGGACACTCAGGAGCCCTAAATACCCTGAGCCCCCAGCCCAGGCCCCTCACCTGAGTGATAAAGAGCGCCTCCAGGCTGCCCTGGTACTCCGCCAGCAGCAGAGGGATGTAGTCGTACACCTGCTCCCGCAGGTCATCGTTGGGCAGGAGGAGGTTCAGCATGGGCTTCAGGGACTTGATGACCCCCAGCTTCACCTAGCACAGGAGCCCGGTCTCTAGACCCCTCGGCCAGGACCACCAGGAAGGTCCTGTGACATCAGCCCCAGCCTCGGAATCAAGGACAGGTGACTGAGGGGACCTTGCAGTAGGGTCCTGGCCTCCCCCGGGCCCCCCAGCTGCCAAGCCTGTCCCCCAAGTCCTGACTCTGTCACTCAGGAGACCTTGGACAGGTACTCAACCTCTCTGTGTCTCTGTTTCCTCATTTGTAAAACGGTCCTATGACCCGGAGTTGGCTTGGAAATGGCTCCCACAAGTGAACCGCTCGGAGAGCGCCCGGCACATGTGGAACAGGGACCCTGGTCCAGCAACTCCAGGGGCCTTTATCAAGACACCTGCAGGGCCCCCATGGCTCTGCCGATCAGGTCTCCACCTCCTTGGACCCAATGGTGTCTCAGCCCCGCCAGCTGCACAGGCTGGAGAGCAATGACCCGAGGACCACGGGCTCCCACCCCCACCCAGGAGGGCCCGTCTCACCTCCGGGTTGTTGTTCCGCAGCCACACCGTCACGAAGTAGCGATACATGGGGAACAGCTTCACCGCAAACTGGTCCTCAGTCATCACGGGATACACACTGTCCTCCAGGTGCCTCAGGTAAAACTGCACCGTCTCGCAGAAGGTCTCCATGGCTGCCCCGGGGCACGTGCAGTGAGCCCCGAGAGCCAGGACTCAGAACAGAGCCTTCCGGGGCGCCTTCTCAGGAGGAGCCCTCACACTTCCATAACCAGCAGGTTACTGAGATGGCCAGAGATGCTGCTAGAAACATCTCCTGCAGCCCTCGCCATCTGCCTTTCCAACCCCCCCTCTCAGCTCCTTAAGTTTGGTCCTGCATGAAGCCCCTCCCTGTCTGAGGGAGAAAGACTCCCCCGAGGGGTGGAGCACACAGGTGTGACTGGGCCCCCAGCCTTGAGGTTCATGTTGCAAGGTCAAGGGTGAGACCTCGAAGAAGACTTTTTAACTCAGACCCTGGGGACTCCAAAGCAAAGAGTGGCCAACACGTTCTGTCCTACTTTTCTCAGGTATTGGGGACTTGGGCCCACAAAATCATGACATAATCAAAACCTGGGGCAAGGTGATCAGATATAAATGACCCAAGTCAAGCCCAGGCTGGGACCATTTCCCTGGTCTCCCTCTCCTGCGATCCCCACTGCCTTTTTTCCTCTACCTGTATACCCACCTCCCCCTGTGAGCACCCTGATCAGGCCAGCCCTGCAGGCCCAGGTGGGACACTTACCACCACAGATCACCTGGCGCATCTTGGCTTCATTGGCGAGCCTCAGCATGGTGAACATGGTGGCCAGGGTGATGCCCATGTATGGCATGAACTCAAACACTGCGAGGTGTGGGCAGAGGTCTCAGGGAGTCGGAGGAGGAGGGTCATCAGAGATGGCAACACCATCGCCCACACCTCCAGTGCCCAGAACAGGGCCAGGGAACCCCTTTGCATGGGTTGGGCCACAGGAGATGGTAGGAGGCAGGGGAGGTAAGAAGTGTGAGCTAGGAGCAGGTGAAGGGGAGGGGAGATGTGGGGGGCGACGGGGGGTGCAAGGGAGGGGAGATGGGGGAGGGGAGGAGGGGAGGGGAGAAGGGGGAGGGGAGAAAGGGAGGGGATTGGAGGGGAGAAGGGGGAAGGGGAAGGGGAGAGGGGGTAGGGGGGAAGGGGAGGGGAGAATGGGGAGGGGATTGGAGGGGAGAAGGGGGAAGGGGAGGGGAGAGGGGGACGGGAGGGGTAAGGGGGAGGGGGGATGGGAGGGGTAAGGGGGGATGGGAGGAGGGAAGGGGAAAGGGGGGACGGAGAAAGGGGGAGGGGGATGGGGAAAGCGGTATGGGAGGGGGCAAGGGGGAGGGGAGAAGGGGAGGAGGGGAAGAGAGAAGGGGAGGAGAGGAGGAGAGAAAGGGGGAAGGGGAGGAGAGAACGGGGGAAGGGGGAAGGAGTAGAGTGGAGGAGAGAAGAGGGAAGGGGAAAGGGGGGAGGGGAGGGGGAAGGGGAGGGGAGAAGAGGGAGGGGAGGGAAGGGGAGACGCAGAGATGTCTATCCTTCTCTCCCTCCCCACCTCCCCTCCTCTCTTCCCACCTCCCCTCCCCTCTCCCCACCTCCCCACCCCCCACCTCCCCTCCTCTCCCCTCTCCTCACCTCCCTCTCCTCTCCCCTGTGTCTACCAGGACTCTGAAGGAGATGAGGGAACAGGAGAGGAGGGAAGGGGAGACGAGGGAAGGGGAGATGGGGGGAGGGGGAGGGGTGGGGAGACCGGTCTCCCACCATTCCCCCATCTCCCCTCCCCCATCTCCCCTCCCCTGCCCCTTGTCTCCCCTCCCCTCCCCCATGTCTCCTCTCCCCTCCCCTGTCTCCCCTCCCCTCTCCCCTCCCTTGTCCCCCTTCCCCTGTCTCCCCACCTCTCCCCTGTCTCCCATCCCCTCTGCAGAGAGTGAAAGGAGACTGGGGGAGAGGGGAGGGGAGGTGGGGAGGGGAGGAGACAGGGGGAGGGGAGACAGGGGAGGGGAGGGGAGACGGGTGGGGGAAGTGGGGAGGGGGAGACAGGGATAGGGGAGGAAGACCTGGGGGGGAGGGGGGAGATGGGGGAGGGGATGGAAACGGGTGGGAGGGGAGAGGAGACCTCACCGCCCCGTCTCCAACTCTCTCCCCATCTCCCCTCCTGGCTCCCCGTCTCCCCTCCCTTTCCCTCCCTCCTGTATCCCCTCCCCCCTTCCCCCCCCCCCCCCGTCTCCCCTCCCCTCCCCCCATTTCCCCTCCTCTCTCCCCGTCCACCCTGCCCTGCCGAGAGAAGAAAGGGAGACAGGGGGAGAGGAGAGGCGAGGGGAGATGGGGGTGGGGGGAGAGGGGAGGGACAGGGGAGAGGGAAGGGGAGGGGAGATGGGGGAGGGGAAAGCAGATGGGGGAGGGGAGGGTAGACCTCCCCCAGTCTCCATTCCTCTCCCCCGTCTCCCCCCTCCCCTCCTCCTTCTCCCCTCCTCTCCCCTTCCCTTCCCTTCCCCACCCCTTCCCCTCCCCCCACCCCTCCCCTCTCGCCCTCTCTCCTTTCCTCATCTCCCTCTCCTCTCCTCTCCCCTCTGTCTCCCAGGACAGGGAAGGAGATGAGGGGAGGGGAGACGAGGGAAGGGGAGATGAGGTGACAGGAGAGGAGACAGGGGAGGGGAGGGGAGATGGGGGGAAGTGGAGGGGAGGGGAAAGGGGGGAAAGGAGGAGGGAGGAAAGGAATGGGGGAGGGGGAAGGGGAGGGGGCAGGGGGTGGGGAGGAGGCGGGGGGAGGGGGAAGGGGAGGAGGGGAGGAGAGAAGGGTGGAAGGGGGAAGGGGAGGAGGAGAGGAGAGAAAGGGGAAGGGGGAAAGGGGGAGGGGAGGGGGAAGGGGAGGGGAGAAGAGGGAGGGGAGGGAAGGGGAGACGCGGAGATGTCTACTCTTCTCTCCCTCGCCGCCTCCCCTCCCCTCTCCCCACCTCCCCTCTCCTCACCTCCCCTCCCCCCACCCCCTCCCTTCTACCCCTCCCTCCGTTCCTCATCTCCCTGTCCTCTCCTCTCCCCTCTGTCTCCCAGGACAGGGAAGGAGATGAGGGGAGGGGAGACGAGGGAAGGGGAAATGGGGTGACAGGAAAGGAGACAGGGGAGGGGAGGGGAGACGGGGCAAGCGGAGGGGAGGGGGGAAGGGGGGAAGGGAGGAGGGAGGAAAGGAATGGGGAAGGGGGGCAGGGGGAGGGGGCACAGGGGGAGGGACGGGGGGATGGGAACAGGGGGAGGGAGGGGGCAGGGGGGAGGGGACAGGGGGTGGGGAGGGGACGGGGGAGGGGGACAGGGGATGGGGGAGGGGAACGAGGGGAGGGGAAGGAAGGGAAGGAGGGGGAGGGGAAGGAGGGGAAGGAGGGGAAGGCGGGGAGCTGGGAGAAGAGGGGAGGGGGAAGGGGAGAAGAGGGGAGACCGGGATACCAGGAAAGGGAGGAGGAGGGGAGGGACGGAGGAAAAGAGGGAGGAGCCCTCCTCTTCCTGGGGCCGCAGGGAGCAGAATGAGGAGGCAGGGGTGGGCCTGCTCCCTCCCAAGCCGCCACTCCCTTGTTGCCTCATAAGCACTCTAGCATGACGCCCCAGAGACCATGAGTGAGACGCGGGCATGCAGGGGACAGCGCGTGCCCTCTCCCATGGGGACACTCCGTTTTCTCGGGTACTGGTTCCCAAAGGCTCCTCACCCGCGGCCCACTGCCCGCCGCATGGCCTGCGTGGAGCGGACTGAGAAGGGAAGGAGGGAGGGAGCGAGGGAGAGACCGGGGCCAGAGAGGGAGCATGAAAGACAGGCGTGCGAGAGAAGGGCCGGCAGGAGAAAAGACGCAGGATGGGGGGCACAGGGAGGGGATCTCAGCAGCCGAGAGGGCCGGAGAGACACCGGAAGTGAGACGGAGGAAGGCCAGAGGAAGGCCAGAGGAAGGCCGGAAGAGGGAGAAATGGGAGGGGGTGGGCGCGGGCACCAGGGCAGAGGCAGAGGGGTGGCCCGACGGGCAGACGCTGGGGCCCAGCCCCCTCGAGCCCTACCATTGCCGTTGGCCAGCTTGGCCAGGGTGACGATGACAAATTCTTCCGTGAGGTTGAGGGGTTTGAGATGGTGCTGCAGCTCGTACATGACCAAGCTGAAGTGGTTTCGGGACAGGGCCACCAGGGTGTCGCTGGCCACCTCTGCCCTCACGTAGCCCTCCATCTGCAGGGCACGGGAGGAGGACACGTGGCCGCCCAGCAGTTCCTGCTCCTCGCCTGCTCCGGCTCCGCTGGGCTCTCCTGGGCCCCCTCAGCCTACTGTTGTCCCCGTGAGCTAACCGGACAGAGGCCTCGGGCATCCCACGCCCGGCCCCCCAGAGCCCAGCCCCTGGGGCGGGGGCAGGCGGGCAGCGCCGGGACACCCGCTACCTCCAGCATGCCCCTCATCTCCTTGGAGGCGATGGCCACCAGCCTCTGGACGCAGCGCTCCTCCAGCTCGCCCTCCTGCTGGACGATCTCCTGGAGGATGTTGTAGATGTTGACTTTGCGCTGAGTGGGAATCTGGGGAACAAGTATGGTGGGTGGGGAGGTCCGGGACAGGCAGTGGGGTCTGGGAGCCCACAGATCCACCAGAGTCTCCATCCTGCTGGCCTTCCCCCTAATACCTAGGAGACTGTGATTTATAATAAGACGTGTGTTTTGTCTTCACCCAAGCGCAGAAGCCTGAAATCCTTGGAATTTCCTAAGTAATGAGAGTGACAAAGATGTCTTTTGTTGTATTGATGAGACGATTTTTGGTTCACACCTAAGGATGGGGAGGGCTTCCCCGGTGGCTCAACAGGTAAAGAATCTGCCTGCCGTGTGGGAGACCTGGGCTCGATCCCTGGGCTGGGAAGATCCCCCGGAGAAGCGAATGGCTACCCACTCCAGTATTCTGGCCTGGAGAATTCCGTGGACTGTGTAGTCAGTCCATGGGGTTGAAAAGAGGCAGACAAGACTGAGCGACTGTCCCTTTCACTTGAAGGATAGGGAATGGTTGGCAGGAGAACCCATCTTCTGATGAGAGGACTGGAACTTTCAGTCCCACCCACTCGACCTCCAAGGAGGAGAGTGGGGCTGGAAGTTGAATCAATCGCCAATGGCTAGTGATTTAATCAACTATGCCTAGATAATGAATCCCCCATAAATTTCCAAAGGACAGGGTTCAGAGAGCTTCAGGCTGCTGAACACATGGAGATTTAGGGGGAATGGGAGGCCCAGAGAGGGCATGGAAACTTCACACCCTTTCCCATACCCTTACCCTGTGCATCACTTCCATCTGGCTGGTCCTGAGTTAGAATGAACTGGTAATCTAGTAAGTAAAAGGTTTCTCTGGATTTTGTGAGCCCCTCTGGCAAATTGATTAAACTCGAGGAGGGGGTCATGGGAGCCTCCGGTCTATAGCCAATTGGCCAAACTTCCCACTGGCGTCTGAAGCAAGGGCCAGGCTGGGGTCGTCTTAGCGATGCACGCGTGTGTGCTGGGTCACTTCAGTCGTGTCTGACATTTTGTGACGCTATAGACTACATAGCCTGCCAGGCTTCTCTGTCCATGGCATTCTCCAGGCAAGAATACTGGGGTGGGTTGCCGTGCCCTCCTCCAGGGGATCTTCCCAACCCAGGGATCGAACCCGTGTCTCTTATGTCTCCTGCATTGGCAGGCAGGTTCTTTACCACTAGTGCCACCTTAATGGGACTGAGCCCTTAACCCATGGAATCTGACACGATCTCCAGGCAGACAGTGTCAGAATTGAGTTCAATTGTAGGACCCTCCCCCCACCCCACCCCCAGCTGCTGTCAAGGGATTGGGTGACAGGGGAATCCATACATTGAAATTGGATGCCATATGATTAACACTCCAGCTGGTTGATGAACCCACCATCCTCAAACCGCCCCAGCTCTGCCCGCAACTCCAGCCTGTCTCACACCCTCCTCCCCTCTCCCATCAGACTCATCCAACCAGCCCTGCCCCCGTGGCCTGCATCTGTCCTCACTACCCAGCAAGGTGGAGGTCAAATGGTCAGCCTACAGGGTCCTCCACAGACTTGGCACTGACCCTCTTGCAAAGTTTAAGACAACATGCTCTATTTTGTTTCCTGCATAGCTCTGGTCACCATTTCAAGTGATCTGAATGAGGATAGAAGAAGAGTCACTCAGTCGTGTCCGACTCTTTGCGACCCCATGGACAGTAGCCTGCACCAGGCTCCTCCTTCCATGGGATTTTCTAGGCAAGAGTACTGGAGTGGATTGCCATTTCCTTCTCCATGAATGAGGATAGGATTGGACAAATAGGTTTTGCAACCTGACCACTCCTGGAGAGTCAGATTGGACAATGACACTCATTCAACCAGGGATGATACACCACCAAGAAAGAAAGAAGGTGGACTCCTCTCTCCACGGAGCCTCACCTGCAAAGCCCTCTAGGAAGATGGCTCCCTCCCTCGGCTGGTAAAGAGGTCACTTCTCAACAGTCAGGGCTGTAGCAAATTTGGGGACCTCATGAGGAGAGGAAGTCAGCGAAATGTATACTTTTATCCAGTACAGAGTCTTGGTACAGAAAGTAATGCTGATTTTCAGTCGCTCAGTCGTGTCCGATTCTTTTGTGACCCCATGGACTTTAGCCTGCCAGGCTCCTCTGTCCAGGGAATTCTGCGGGCAAGAGTACTGGAGTGGGTTGCCGTTTCCTTCTCCAGAGGCTCTTCCTGACCCAGGAATCAAACCGGGATCTCCTGCATTGCAGGCAGAGTCTTTACCATCTGAGCCACGAGGGAAGGTGGGAGGAGAAGGGGATGACAGAGGATGAGATGGTTGGATGGCATCACCGACTCAATGGAGATGAGTGTGGGTAAACTCTAGGAGTTGGTGATGGACAGGGAGGCCTGGCGTGCTGCAGTCCATGGGGTCACAAAGAGTTGGACACGACTGAGTGACCGAACTGAACTGAACTCAATAGAGGCTTATAGCTCAGCTGGTAATGAATCCACCTGCAATGTAGGTAGACCCGGTTCAATTCCTGGGTGGGGAAGATCCCCTAGAGAAGGGAACGGCTACCCACTCCAGTATTCTGGCCTGGAGAATTCCATGGACAGAGAAGCCTGGCAGGCTACAGTTCATTGGGTAGCAAAGAGTTGGACTTAACAACTGAGCAACTTTCACTTTCACTTTTCAGAGGCTTTTAACTCCTGTGAGAGATTCCTCATGAAAACTCCTGGAGAGAAGAGAACCTTGTGGCCTTCGCTGCTCACTATTGATGGTCCTAGTTTTCTCAACCTCTTTTTTTTTTTTCTTGTTCCCTAGGGAACCTCCGTAAGCATTTTTTTCCTAATCACTCCCCACCATGAAAATGTAATACCACAAAGATATTATATATCTGATTGTCCATTTCTGTGCTTTGTACATCAAAAACTAAAATTTCCTTCACACACACATCCCCACCCCACTGTGCAAGAACCAATTTTACCTGTTGTGGAGTCTCACCCTGTTGAAAATTCATGCTCTTGGTTTTCAAAGCAAACTCAAGGAAGCCTCAATGTGCAGCTAACACTGTGGCTGCAGATATGCAAACAGCCAGGCAGCTTATAAGCCCAGTCTTTTCTGTGGTCAAAGTTAATCTTGGAGAATATTTATGGTCACAAGGGAAAAATTGTCCAAGACTTTGAAAGTGTCATAAAACAGGCACTGAGTGGCCTCCCAGAGGCAGGCTTTAGTGATGTCCGATGGCCTCTGAAGGATGATCCGGAATATGGGAGTGTGTGTCTGTGATTGACTGTGACGGTCTAGTCTATGTCTCCATGGAGATAGGAGCTTAGTTTTAGGAAACTGATCATGAAAATGATTCCTGTCTGTGACAAGGCGAAGGAATTTTGACTGGTAAAGAATATCAATCTCTAGAAGTAAAATTCTCATTTTAACAGATTTTAACATCTTCATAGCTTCCCCAGGTGGCGCTAGTGGTAAAGAATCCAGCAGCCAATGCATGAGACACAGGAGACGCGAGTTTAATCCCTGGGTCAGGAAGATCCCCTGGAAGAGGACATGGCAACCCACTCTGGTATTCTTGCCTGGAGAATTCCGTGGCCAGAGGAGCCTGATAGGCTTCAGTCCATGGGGTTGCAAAGTATTGGACAAGGCTGAAGTAAATGAGCACACATGTAACATCCTACTGGTTCCTTCACTAATTAATGAATAACTGAAAATGTGGACACAGATTAAATCTGACAGTGTGCCTACATGGTAATCCCCTGTTTATTGCCAGTGATCAGTTTTCATGGCCTGGGTATTAGTCACGGTTTTTGTAACTTTCTAAATTTCCTGATGCTTTGATTTCTTGGGGTCTTGTGGACCCGAAAGACTGCTGGGGGTTAGTCAGTTCCTGGAGACAGCAAACAGCTCCCCCACCAGCAAGCTTGTTAAACCAGTCCAGAGCCCATGCCCAAGCACCTCCTCCATCAGGCTCTCACGCTCTGGGCCTCTATGCTGCCGCTGTTTGGTCGTGCAGGCGTGTCTGACTCTGCAATCCCATGGACTGTAGTCTACCAGGCTCCTCTGTCCATGGGATTCTCCAGGCAGAAATACCAGAGTACGTAGCCCTTTCGGAGAAGGCAATGGCAACCCACACCAGTACTCTTGCCTGGAAAATCCCATGGGTGGAGGAGCCTGGTAGGCTGCAGTCCATGGGGTTGCTAAGAGTCGGACACGACTGAGCGACTTCACTTTCACTTTTCACTTTCATGCATTGGAGAAGGAAATGGCAACCCACTCCAGTGTTCTTGCCTGGAGAATCCCAGGGACGGGGGGAGCCTGGTGGGCTGCCGTCTATGGGGTCTCACAGAGTCGGACACGACTGAAGCGACTTAGCAGCAGCAGCAGCAGGTGGCCCTTTCCTCCTCTGGGATCTTTTCCACGCAGGGACTGAACCCGTGTCTCCTACACTGGCAGGCGGATTCTTTACAGCTGAGCCACGTGGGAAGCCCTGGACCAGTATACACCTGCTCTGATCACCCTGGGGCCAGGGACCAGACCACTCAGGCAGTCCCACACCCCGCAGCTGACTAGCTAATCGAACGCCTGGTCCACCTGCCTCGCCAGTCCTCCCTTGGAGAAGCCACACTCCTGCACACATTTCCCCCTTGCTCCCTCTGCCTGCCGCCCAACCTGGTGCTTTCCTGCGGGAAGGCATGGCATGGCACGCCCCTGCCTCTGGGGAGCTGTGAGGGACAGACGAGTTTTTCAAGGCAATCCTCTCCTGAGCTGTTGGGCTCACTATGAAAGTGAAAGTGCAAGTCGCTCAGTCCTGTCTGACTCTCCGTGACCCCATGGTCTGTCGCCCGCCAGCGTCCTCTGTCCATGGAATTCTCCAGGCTAGAATACTGGAGTGGGTAGCCGTTTCCTTCTCCAGGGGATCTTCCCGAGCCAGGAATCAAACTGGAGTCTCCTATGCCTGAGTCATAATAAAACCTACGTTTTAAAATCTGTTTTGCAAACCTCTTTCCTGTGCTCCTGGACCCTGACACTCCTTTCTCATGGCTGCCACATGTCTTTCTGTAAAATAAAGCTTGCTATTGAGAACTCCTAGGGACTTCCCTGGCAGTCCAGCAATTAAGACTCTGAGCTTCCAGTGGGAGGATCCAGGTTCAATCCCTGGCTGGGGAACTAAGATCCACATGCTGCTCAGAGTGGCCAAAAAAAAAAACCAAAAAACAAAAAAAGGAGGAGGAGGAAAGAACTAAGAGGAGTTCCCTGGTTACCTAGTGGTTAGTGTTTAGCACTTTCACTGCAGAGGCCCAGGTTCGGTCCCTGGTCAGGGAACCTTCCTGCCTGACAGTGACATGAGGGGGCTGAAATACACACACACACAAAGAACTCCTACAAGGAACAACTCCTTTGCTGCCCACCCTCAAAAGCTCAAGGATAGTCTAAAATCCAGCAACTCTCTAAGCGTGCTCTGCAGGCCAGTAGACACGTCACTTGGGAACTTGCTAAAAATGCTGAGTCTCGGGTTCCACCCCATACGTCCTCTGAAACAGAAGCTCTCACGATGGGCCCCAGAAATCTGAGTTGTAACAAGCACTCAGAGGATGCTGATGCTCTGGTCCTGTTGTACAAGGCCCAGCATGATCTTGGCCACATTCTCCATCACTCCTATCAACACCCTCTGCCCCAGGAAACAACCTCCCCACTGGCAAGTGCCCCCGCACTCTGCATCTGCCCTGTCTGTCTCTGCTCCCCCACACCTACCCGCTTCACTTCTACTGAATATCTTTGTTGCTCGGCTCACCTGCTCTTAGAGGATGACTCCCAAACCCACCGAATCAGAATACAGAGGAGCTTTGAAAAATTGTGAGCACCCCAGTGCCCAGTTGGTCCTCAGGGGCCCCAACACCTAGCCCTGCCCTCACAGCACTCAGTAAATGTATGCTGGGCGGTGCATGGACATGCAAGCAGGTGGCCAAGCTCAGAGAAGCGCCTAGGGGGAGGAGGGCCTACCTCAGGCACCTGCAGGCAGCGGATGAGAGCATTCATCACCACGGAAGGCTCGGTGGTGGCCTTCTCCGTGATGATCACCGAGGCCAGCCTCTTCCTCATGTCAAAACCTGCTCCTGCAGCATCCGTTTTGGTTGACTCACTCTCCATGATGTTGAGGAGGTTTGTGACTTGTTGGAAGGTACCTGAGACAAAGGTGGTAGACGTGATGGCAAGATGGCCCGGTCTCTCCCTGACACCAGCCCAGCCCTAGCTCCACCTGGGGCATGGGTGGGACCTTCCTGCCCACTGTACAGATGGGGAAACTGAGACCTTGCTTGGGGCTTACCCTCAAGGAGGTAGTAGCCAAAATGAGGCAGGAGTGCAGGGAGGGGGTTGGTTTTCTCACCACTGTCCTCTGGTTCCAGAGGCCCCAGGTCCTCTGTTTCCTCTGATGGATCCTCATGTGACTCTGTTGCTGCTTCTGCCATCTCTTCTTCAAGCACTTTGGAGGTAAGATTGATAAAATACTTGGCATGTCAGCCATTCTAGGACGACCCGCAGTGAGTCCCACCCTGCATAACCCCTTCCCTAGAGTGTGGGAGGAACCTGTAGCTTGGTGAGACCCATATTCTAACGATGGCTCAGTGAGTAAAGAATCTGCCAACAAGGCAAGAGATGCAGGAGACTGGCATTCAATCCCTGGGTCAGGAAGATGGGAATGGCAGTCCACCCCAGTGTTCTTGCCTGAAAACTCCTACGGGCAATGGAGCCTAGCGGGCTACAAAGGGCTCACATGGGCTCCAAGGGTTGCAAAGAGTCAGACGTGATTGAATATACACGCGCAATGCACGCACACGTGGGCGCGCACGCGCACACACACACACACACACACACACACACACACACACACACACACAGACTAGCCAGTAGCATATGGCAAATGTGAGGGGACCCTCCCGTGATGGTCTTACTCCCATGATTTCATTGTATTTCACACAACTGCATCTCAGCAGACTGGGAATTCTCATGCTGTCCTTGAAAGGTAAACAGCAGTGATGTGAACCGCCTGTCTCACAAGGAACCGAGGGTCTCAGTCCTGCAACCAAAAGGAACTGGATTCTGTCAACAACCACATGAGCTTGGAAG
Source organism: Dama dama (assembly GCF_033118175.1). Classification (NCBI taxonomy): domain Eukaryota; kingdom Metazoa; phylum Chordata; class Mammalia; order Artiodactyla; family Cervidae; genus Dama; species Dama dama. Next base: position 110,113,946 of record NC_083700.1, on the reverse strand, counting down.
AGGACTGAGCTTCAGAAAGGTTGCGGCCAGGTGACCTCTTGAGGGCAGCCTGTGAGACCCCAAGCAAATGACCCCACTGAGCCATGGACTCCTGACTACAGAAACTGTGAGATAATAAACGGGTGTTATTTTCAGCCATTACATTTAGGTAATTTGTCACACACTGATAGATCACTACCCCTGCTTAGGAAGGGCCTTTCCTCCCTTTTCTCTGGACACAGAAAACTAATGATCAGTGAGGAATCCCCCTGAGCTGCCCTCATTACACCTCTCAAGGGGCTCCCTTCACCCCAGCAGCTTCTGAATTGCTGACAAACACCAACACAGATGTCAACATGGAGAATTAAGACCTCCCCGATTCTTTCTGCTCCCGTCCCAAGTTTCTCAAACTCCATCCCAGGGTCTTTCACGATCCTGTGCTCCCTTCCTCGTGGGAGTCCTTTAAGGAGTGAGTCTGGGACCTATATACTGACCTTCTCTCTGAGTTCTCTCCTGGACAGAACAAAAACACACCACAAGAAAAAGCTCTGTTCTCTGCCCGATACGCATCAACAGTAGTGTGGAGGAAGGCAGGATGGGTTCACAAAGGAGGAGCCCTTCGGGGTCCTCAGTCGTGACTCAATGGGGAGCAGGTCCCCTGGCAGGGTGGGGGTGGGTTTCACTGGGATCAACACCGTTGGGTCCCAGACCCTTGGAACTCTCAGATCCAACTGCCTCCCTGGGCTCTGTGAACCTGCTCTTGGAGGAGTGCAAAGGTCCCGGTGATTAAAAAACCACATTACTTTGTTACTCAGTTTTTCTGTCACCCACATGTGTGGTGAGGTATGGTGGCATTTTTGGGGAAAGGAACATTTGGGGGGGAGGTGGCAATTCACAGCCGAGTCCCCTGAGGATACACGCATAAGAGCCTGGGGGGGGAGGTGTGGTCAGGGCAGTTGGAGGAGATGGGTGGACAGAGGGGTCCTGAGAAGAAGAGTCCTCTTCCCCAAGGCCTGGACAGCTTGCAGGATGGGGCAGGGTGGTCCCACTGACAGAATGAGTAGAATACAAAGAATTTCAAAGGCAAGTGAAAGGACCCTGTTTCCCTGAACCAAAAGTGGGGCTCGAAGACTGTCCTTGACATTTTTAGCTGAGAGAGAGCCCTGATCAGCAGTTTGAGCAATAAAATAATGAATTTCTATGTATTGCAGATCAAACCAGTCAATCCTAAAGGAAATCAACCTTGAATCTTCATTGGAAGGACTGATGCTGAAGCTGAAGCTGAAGCTCTGATACTCTGGCCACCTAATGTAAAGAGCTGACTCATTGGACAAGACCCTGATGCTGGGAAAGATTGAAGGCAGGAGGAGAAGGGGACGACAGAGGATGAGATGGTTGGATGGCATCACTGACTCAATGGACATGGGTTTGGGTGAATTCCAGGAGTTGGTGATGGACAGGGCAGCCTGGCGTGCTGCAGTCCATTTGGTCACAAAGTGTCAGACACGACTGAGTGACTGAACTGAACTGTTATCACTGAAAATACCCTTCTATCCACGTGCATCTTCTTCTCCACTTGTTCTTTAATTTTGTCCACATCTTTGTTGGTTTGTTTTCTTCTTTGTGTTACACATAGAAGTTTCAAAACTGTGGGATTTCCAATTGGAGCTGGGGTCACACCAGCTAGGATTTCTGCTGACCCCAGCCCACTTTAATCCTTCCCTAGGTGGCTTTGGGAACACAAGCTGTTCACACCAGTTATGTTCCCAAAATCTTGGCTCCTGGACCACAGATGCCAAAGAGAAATACAGAGACAGAGTTTGGAAGAAATAAAAAGAGTAAATTATTTTTTCCAGGCAAAAGGGAAACAGCAGGCTAGCACCTCGAGAGCTGTGCCCCTCCCTTGGGAATAGAAAGAAGTTTTACATCCTCTAGAAGGTCATGCTTTTTTTTTTTTTTTTTCTTTCTTCATCAGAGTTTCAAAATAACCACAGCTGGTATCAGGCAACTCAGCCACTGGGTCTGGTGTCCCTAAAGTTATTGACCTGTGACCTTTCTGAAATACAGCATGCTACAAGAGCGTGTGGGCTTCCAAGGTGGTGCAAGTGGTAAAGAACCTGCCTGCCAATGCAGGAGACATGAGAGATGCAGCTTCGATCCCTGGGTTGGGAGATCCCCTGGAGAAGAAAATGGTAACCCACACCAGTATTCTTGTCTGGGGAATCCCATGGACAGAGGGGCCTGGGGTCACAGAGAGTCAGACACGGCTGAACAGCACCACCCATCTCTGCATCCACCACGCGGAGAACCAGAGTTAGCTGCACACTGCAGGCGCCAGTCAGGGTCTTTGGGATGGAATTGCAACCATGTCACTTGAATAATCTTTGAAAGAAAAAGCCCAGAGGAGAGTGGAAGGTAGAGCAAATGTGGGCTGTGAAAGAAGGGGCATGTGACGAGTGCCTTCGGGGGTCTGTCCCATACTGGTTAACATGTCTGCAGAAGGCAGACTGAGGAACAATGAGTGAATTTTGTGGGGAGGAGTGTTGGGCGCTACGTGGAGGATACTTGTTTTCTGACCACCTGGATTCAGTGAAGTAGAGATGGACTGCTGAGGGTCATGAGCTCCTTGGTGTGAGAGGCAGCATGCAGAGGCTGAGGCAGTGTGGACAGACACTAAGTGGGAATCTTAATTAAAAATTCTTGGACCTAGGTGACTTTGGGTCTTGCTCTGTTAACCTGTGATGCATTTGTTATTGTTTTAGTAGCTATTTCAGTTCAGTTCAGTCACTCAGTCGTGTCCAACTCTTTGTGACCCAATGAATCGCAGCACGCCAGGCCTCCCTGTCCATCACCAACTCCCAGGGTTTGCTCAAACTCATGTCCATCGAGTCGGTGATGCCATCCAGCCATCTCATTCTCTGTCGTCCCCTTCTCCTCTTGCCCCCAATCCCTCCCAGCATCAGGGTCTTTTCCAATGAGTCAGCTCTTCGCATCAGGTGGCCAAAGTATTGGAGTTTCAGCTTCAGCATCAGTCCTTCCAAGGAACACCCAGGACTGATCTCCTTTAGGATGGACTGGTTGCAGCTCCTTGCAGTCCAGGGGACTCTCAAGAGTCTTCTCCAACACCACAGCTCAAAAGCATCAATTCTTTGGCGCTCAGCCTTCTTCACAGTCCAACTCTCACATTCATACATGACCACTGGAAAAACCATAGCCTTGACTAGATGGACCTTTTGGCAAAGTAATGTCTCTGCTTTTTAATATGCTATCTAGGTTGGTCATAAAATTCCTTCCAAGGTGTAAGTGTCTTTTAATTTCATGCCTGCAATTACCATCTACAGTGATTTTGGAGCCCCCCAAGAAATAAGTCTGACATTGTTTCCACTGTTTCCCCATCTATTTCCCATGAAGTGATGGGACCGGATGCCATGATCTTAGTTTTCTAAATGTTGAGCTTTAAGCCAACTTTTTCACTCTCCTCCTTCACTTTCGTGAAGAGATTTTTTAGTTCCTCTTCACTTTCTGCCATAAGGGTGGTGTCATCTGTACATCTGAGGTTATTGGTATTTCTCCCGGCAATCTTGATTCCAGCTTGTGCTTCTTCCAGCAAAGCGTTTCTCATGATGTACTCTGCAAATAAGTTAAATAAGCAGGGTGACAATATACAGCTTTGACGTGCTCCTCTTAGTATTTGGAACCAGTCTGTTGTTCCATGTCTAGTTCTAACTGCTGCTTCCTGACCTGCATACAGGTTTCTCAAGAGGCAGGTCAGGTGGTCTGGTATTCCCATCTCTTTCAGAATTTTCCACAGTTTATTGTGATCCACAGGGTCAAAGGCTTTGGCATAGTCAATAAAGCAGAAATAGATGTTTTTCTGGAACTCTCTTGTTTTTTTGATGAACCAGCAGATGGTGGCAATTTCGATCTCTGGTTCCTCTGCCTTTTCTAAAACCAGCTTGAACATCTGGAAGTTCACGGTTCACGTACTGTTGAAGCCTGGCTTGGAGAATTTTGAGCATTACTAGTGTTGCATTAAGTGCATGTGAACTGTTGGGCAGCCATCACCATCATTCATCTCCTGAACTTCATCTTCCTAAACTGAAACTGTGTCCCTGCTAGCATCACCTCCCCAGTTCCCCTCCCCTAGCCCCTGGCATCCACCCTCCTACTTCCTGTCTCTATGATGGTGACACTCCAGGCATCTCAATAATCGGAAATCACAGTGTCTGTCCTTTTGAGACTGGTTGATCTCATTTTGCATGATGTCTTGAAGGTTTGTTCATGCCTTAAAAGCAAAACTGATTTGACTTCCATGATTTACTCTACCCCTAACGTGACGCACAGGGCTCGGAGCCTCTGGTCAGTGAATGTGCCCCCTGACTGGCATTGCTGTACTCGGGTTCAGGATGGAGAGTTTGGGGGATGCAGCAGCTTCTGGGGGGCAATGTGGAGCTGTGCCCTGTCCAGTGCCTGGCCCATGTCCCCGCCAGATGGTTGAAGGGCAGCATGGGGCCACCATCTCTCAGAGTGCCCCTGAACTAATACTTTATCAGCGGGGGAGAGCGTGTTCTATGTGGCCCCAGGGTCCGGGAGCTGGTGTCAGTCTTGGGGTCTTTGGGGCTAACTCACAACAAGGTCCTCCCTGCGCCTCATCATGGTCACAGGACATCTGCCTCAAACTGGCCTTCATGAAGAGCGTGGTGCAGGTCACTGATGCAGGTCACTGATGCAGGTCACTGATGCAGGTCAAGAACATCAAGGACCTGGAAGACTTTCAACTTCCTCAAAAGGCGACCCTGACTGGCATTATCATGGTAAGCAGTCTGGGGCGATCCCTCTGTCCAGGGCAGTTTGGGGGTCTCACTCTGCTGACCTGAAGCCATCTGAGGCCCAAGGGTCGGCAGGGGTCTCCGAGGCCCCGCCTGTCTCAGTTCTGCTTTGAGCTGACTGTCGGTGTTCTGCGTGTGACCTTCTTATATCCGATCAAGGTTTTCATGGCCAGGAAACATTCCGGAAGCCGGGGCTGAAGACCCCGCACCCAAGTCTGGTGATGCCCCCGAGGTGTCTGGTTCCGGGCTGGGAGACAGAGCCCCATGGTCAGCCCTTGGCTAGCCCTAGCGTTTCTCCCTAGTCAGGACCAGGAGGTCGGGCTCTGCCGTGGACAGGACTTACAGCTACTTTTGCCCAGACTTTGTTAAGATCTAGAAAGTACCCGCTGTCCAAAGGCAAGAGGCAGCGGCAGGGGCCCCTGAGGCTGTGGGTCAGCCCCTGTCCCTCGTCCCCAGACCTCTCCACTCACCTGTGATGGAAACCCTGGCCCCTGGACACCCTCTGGCTGCACTGGCAGCAGCCTGGAGGGAAGGGAGCTGCGGATGGAACAGGAGGCCCTGAGAAAGAAAGAGACATTCACTAGGCTCCCGCTCAGGGGTCGGGCAACACGCACGTAATTTCACACCAGCCTGGCACAGCCCTGTGAACCAGGCCCCGAGTCCTTATTTCACACCTGAGCAAGGGCTCAGGCTAAGGAAGTGATTTGCCCAAGGACACACAGCCAGTAAGTGGCAGAAATGAGCGAGACGCACCTGCCCATCTTAGCTCCACTCCTCCCATGAGATTTTGCTGCTTCCCCTGGGCTTCCCTCGTGGCTCAGCTGGTAACGAATCTGCTTGCAATGTAGGAGACCTGAGTTCGATCCCTGGGTTGGGAAGATCCCCTGGTGAAGGGAAAGGCTACCCACTCCAGTATTCTGGCCTGGAGAATTCCATGGACTCTATAGTCCACGGAGTCACAAAGAGTTGGACACGACTGAGCAGCTTCCCCTATAACGTCAAAGGCCAACTGACCGTGAAAAGAATGAAAGTGCCTGTGGTGTTGGCGCCCGTCGTACGATGTCAGGTCCTCCTGCCTGTGACGCAGGTTGTGCCCCTGCCATCTGTCCCCCAAGCCCCTGCCCTGGCCATGGCGGGACCCCGGGTGGCCGGCGCCTCACTGCCCTGTTGTCCCGGCAGGTGATCATCAAGGCAGAGCCGACTGAGGGCCTGGTTTCTCCCGTGCGGACCATGGCCATGGATGCCCTGTCATACTTGAGGTGAGCCGGGCCCCTGGCCAGGCCCCCAGCGCCGCCCTGGGCTGCAGATAAAGTCTGAGACCACCTCTCGGTGCCTTTGGGGGAAGGTTGCACCTCCTTTGGGGCTTCCCTGGAGGCTCGGACGGTAAAGAATTTGCTTGCAATGCAGAAGACACAGGTTGTATCCCTTGGTCGGGAAGACCCCCTGGAGATGGGAATGGCAACCCACTCCAGATTCTTGCCTGCAGAACCCCGTGGATGGGCTATAGTCCAAGGGGTCAAAAAGAGTCGGAATAGAACATTTTCACTTTAAACAAAATGACTGGATTTGGGTCGGAGTGGGAGGGCCTGGAAAGGTGAAATACAGGACCCCTTTGGAGGGCAGGAGTTTAGAGTTCAAGTGGAGGGTGACTCTCCCTTCTGAAGGCAAAACAGAGCCAATGAGGAACTTGAAACATTCCTGCAACCCTGCCCCACCAAAGACTTCAGTAACGATCCCTGGACCTAGGCATGGCCCCTGGGGCCCTTAGAAAGCTCTCCTGTGACTCTAATATGCAACTAGGCTTGAGATCCTCCTCTGAAGGGGACAGGAAGAGAATCAACTGGTGTGCATTATGCAGCTAGCTACTACCACCAAAGGTTTATTAAAACACAGATGGCCTCCATTCCAGAAGTTTTTTGGTTTTTTCTAAGATTTTTTTTTTACGTGGACCATTTTCTAAAAAGTCTCTATTGAATTTGTTTTACAGAATTGCTTCGGTTTTATGCTGGGAGCCCACCATCCTGGACCACCTGGGAGTGGTCAGGGTAGCAAAGTACAGCAGGCTCTTGCAGTAAGTGTAAGGTGATGCTAGCTGCTACAACAGATACGCTCTGAAATCTTCATGGTTTAACAGATGCTCCCAGCACTGCCCATGTTAACGTCAACTTCCAAGTCCTCACCCAGAAAATGAGGTGGCGCAGAGGGACCTACTTTAATGGACTCATTGCTCTCTTCTGGGGACTGGAGAGAAATTACAGAGTGTATACTAATATCCATCAGCTCACTGCTTTCCTCTGTGGAGTAGAAAGGCTTCAGTTTGCTAGAGAAAGAAGTGATAAGAGGAGTGATCAGTGGGGAGCTGAGACCCTGCTCTGCCCAGTCTGGGGGGTGGTGGGAGGAGCCATGTCACAGAATGAGGGAGGGGCCAGCTTCTCTGTTTGGGGGTTCAGGCATCTGTCCCTCCCCAGGGGCCCTGGCTCCACCCACCAGGGCTCCAGTCCACTGTCTGTCTGTGACTGAAGGGGAGACTCAGGCGTCTACAGCCACCTCTCCTATCACTGTCGGCTCTGAGTCTCTCTCTCCTGTTCAGAAACATTCCACTGGTCCTCCCTGACTGCAACCACAGACTTTGCTTCTGGTTGGTCCTGGCCCAGGAGTTTTCAACTGTAATTCCTGGACCAGGAGCAGCAGCAGCATCCCCTTGGAGTTTATTAGAAAATGCAAATACTGTGTCTCCACCTCAGAGCTGCTAAATCAAAAGCCTGGAGTGGAGGACTTCCCTGGCAGTCCAGTGGTTAAGGCTTTGCCGTACAGTGCCAGAGGTGCAGGTTTGATCCCACATGTCTCGTGGCCAAAAAGCCAAAACATAAAACCGAAGCAATACTGTAAAACAAATTCATTAAAGACTTTTAATAAAATGGTCCACATAAAAAAAAAAATCTTAGAAAAAACCAAAAAACTTCTGGAATGGAGGCCATCATGTTTTAATAAACCTTTGGTGGTAGTAGCTAGCTGCATAATGCACACCAGTTGATTCTCTTCCTGTCCCCTTCAGAGGTGGATCTCAAGCCTAGTTGCATATTAGAGTCACAGGAGAGCTTTCTAAGGGCCCCAGGGACCATGCCTAGGTCCAGGGATCGTTATTGAAGTCTTTGGTGGGGCAGGGTTGCAGGAATGTTTCAAGTTCCTCATTGGCTCTGTTTTGCCTTCAGAAGGGAGAGTCACCCTCCACTTGAACTCTAAACTCCTGCCCTCCAAAGGGGTCCTGTATTTCACCTTTCCAGGCCCTCCCACTCCGACCCAAATCCAGTCATTTTGTTTAAAGTGAAAATGTTCTATTCCGACTCTTTTTGACCCCTTGGACTATAGCCCATCCACGGGGTTCTGCAGGCAAGAATCTGGAGTGGGTTGCCATTCCCATCTCCAGGGGGTCTTCCCGACCAAGGGATACAACCTGTGTCTTCTGCATTGCAAGCAAATTCTTTACCGTCCGAGCCTCCAGGGAAGCCCCAAAGGAGGTGCAACCTTCCCCCAAAGGCACCGAGAGGTGGTCTCAGACTTTATCTGCAGCCCAGGGCGGCGCTGGGGGCCTGGCCAGGGGCCCGGCTCACCTCAAGTATGACAGGGCATCCATGGCCATGGTCCGCACGGGAGAAACCAGGCCCTCAGTCGGCTCTGCCTTGATGATCGCCTGCCGGGACAACAGGGCAGTGAGGCGCCGGCCACCCGGGGTCCCGCCATGGCCAGGGCAGGGGCTTGGGGGACAGATGGCAGGGGCACGCCCTGCATCACAGGCAGGAGGACCTGACATCGTACGACGGGCGCCAACACCACAGGCACTTTCATTCTTTTCACGGTCAGTTGGCCTTTGACGTTATAGGGGAAGCTGCTCAGTCGTGTCCAACTCTTTGCGACTCCGTGGACTATAGAGTCCATGGAATTCTCCAGGCCAGAATACTGGAGTGGGTAGCCTTTCCCTTCACCAGGGGATCTTCCCAACCCAGGGATCGAACTCAGGTCTCCTACATTGCAAGCAGATTCGTTACCAGCTGAGCCACGAGGGAAGCCCAGGGGAAGCAGCAAAATCTCATGGGAGGAGTGGAGCTAAGATGGGCAGGTGCGTCTCGCTCATTTCTGCCACTTACTGGCTGTGTGTCCTTGGGTAAATCACTTCCTCAGCCTGAGCCCTTGCTCAGGTGTGAAATAAGGACTCGGGGCCTGGTTCACAGGGCTGTGCCAGGCTGGTGTGAAATTACGTGCGTGTCGTCCGACCCCTGAGCGGGAGCCTAGTGAATGTCTGTTTCTTTCTCAGGGCCTCCTGTTCCATCCGCAGCTCCCTTCCCTCCAGGCTGCTGCCAGTGCAGCCAGAGGGTGTCCAGGGGCCAGGGTTTCCATCACAGGTGAGTGGAGAGGTCTGGGCACGAGGGACAGGGGCTGACCCACAGCCTCAGGGGTCCCTGCCGCTGCCTCTTGCCTTTGGACAGCGGGTACTTTCTAGATCTTAACAAAGTCTGGGCAAAAGTAGCTGTAAGTCCTGTCCACGGCAGAGCCCGACCTCCTGGTCCTGACTAGGGAGAAACGCTGGGGCTAGCCAGGGGCTGACCATGGGGCTCTGTCTCCCAGCCCGGAACCAGACACCTCGGGGGCATCACCAGACTTGGGTGCGGGGTCTTCAGCCCCGGCTTCCGGAATGTTTCCTGGCCATGAAAACCTTGATCAGATATAAGAACATCACACGCAGAACACCGACAGTCAGGTCAAAGCAGAACTGAGCCAGGCAGGGCCTCAGAGACCCCTGCCGCCCCTTGGGCCTCAGATGGCCTCAGGTCAGCAGAGTGAGACCCCCAAACTGCCCAGGATGGAGGAAGCCCCCTAGACAGCTTACCATGATAATGCCAGTCAGGGTCGCTTTTTGGGCAAATTGAAAGTCTTCCAGGTCCTTGATGTTCTTGATGGCATCAGTGACCTGCAGCACGCTCTTCATGAAGGCCAGTTTGAGGCAGATGTCCTGTGAGCATGACGAGGGGTAGGGAGGACCTTGTTGTGAGTGAGCCCCAAAGACCCCAAGACTGACCTCAGCTCCCGGACCCTGGGGCCACATAGAACACCCTCTCCCCTGCTGATAAAGTATTAGTTCAGGGGCACTCTGAGAGATGGTGGCCCCTTGCTGCCCTTCAACAGTCTGGCGGGGACATGGGCCAGGCGCTGGACAGGGCACAGCCCTCCAGTGCCCCCACAGAAGCTGCTGCGTCCCCCAAACTCTCCATCCTGAACCCGAGTACAGCAATGCCAGTCAGGGGGCACATTCACTGACCAGAGGCTCCGAGCCCTGTGCGTCACGTTAGGGGTAGAGTAAATCATGGAAGTCAAATCAGTTTTGCTTTTAAGGCATGAACAAACCTTCAAGACATCATGCAAAATGAGATCAACCAGTCTCAAAAGGACAGACACTGTGATTTCCGATTATTGAGATGCCTGGAGTGTCACCATCATAGAGACAGGAAGTAGGAGGGTGGATGCCAGGGGCTAGGGGAGGGGAACTGGGGAGGTGATGCTAGCAGGGACACAGTTTCAGTTTAGGAAGATGAAGTTCAGGAGATGAATGATGGTGATGGCTGCCCAACAGTTCACATGCACTTAATGCAACACTAGTAATGCTCAAAATTCTCCAAGCCAGGCTTCAACAGTACGTGAACCGTGAACTTCCAGATGTTCAAGCTGGTTTTAGAAAAGGCAGAGGAACCAGAGATCGAAATTGCCACCATCTGCTGGTTCATCAAAAAAACAAGAGAGTTCCAGAAAAACATCTATTTCTGCTTTATTGACTATGCCAAAGCCTTTGACCCTGTGGATCACAATAAACTGTGGAAAATTCTGAAAGAGATGGGAATACCAGACCACCTGACCTGCCTCTTGAGAAACCTGTATGCAGGTCAGGAAGCAGCAGTTAGAACTAGACATGGAACAACAGACTGGTTCCAAATACTAAGAGGAGCACGTCAAAGCTGTATATTGTCACCCTGCTTATTTAACTTATTTGCAGAGTACATCATGAGAAACGCTTTGCTGGAAGAAGCACAAGCTGGAATCAAGATTGCCGGGAGAAATACCAATAACCTCAGATGTACAGATGACACCACCCTTATGGCAGAAAGTGAAGAGGAACTAAAAAATCTCTTCACGAAAGTGAAGGAGGAGAGTGAAAAAGTTGGCTTAAAGCTCAACATTTAGAAAACTAAGATCATGGCATCCGGTCCCATCACTTCATGGGAAATAGATGGGGAAACAGTGGAAACAATGTCAGACTTATTTCTTGGGGGGCTCCAAAATCACTGTAGATGGTAATTGCAGGCATGAAATTAAAAGACACTTACACCTTGGAAGGAATTTTATGACCAACCTAGATAGCATATTAAAAAGCAGAGACATTACTTTGCCAAAAGGTCCATCTAGTCAAGGCTATGGTTTTTCCAGTGGTCATGTATGAATGTGAGAGTTGGACTGTGAAGAAGGCTGAGCGCCAAAGAATTGATGCTTTTGAGCTGTGGTGTTGGAGAAGACTCTTGAGAGTCCCCTGGACTGCAAGGAGCTGCAACCAGTCCATCCTAAAGGAGATCAGTCCTGGGTGTTCCTTGGAAGGACTGATGCTGAAGCTGAAACTCCAATACTTTGGCCACCTGATGCGAAGAGCTGACTCATTGGAAAAGACCCTGATGCTGGGAGGGATTGGGGGCAAGAGGAGAAGGGGACGACAGAGAATGAGATGGCTGGATGGCATCACCGACTCGATGGACATGAGTTTGAGCAAACCCTGGGAGTTGGTGATGGACAGGGAGGCCTGGCGTGCTGCGATTCATTGGGTCACAAAGAGTTGGACACGACTGAGTGACTGAACTGAACTGAAATAGCTACTAAAACAATAACAAATGCATCACAGGTTAACAGAGCAAGACCCAAAGTCACCTAGGTCCAAGAATTTTTAATTAAGATTCCCACTTAGTGTCTGTCCACACTGCCTCAGCCTCTGCATGCTGCCTCTCACACCAAGGAGCTCATGACCCTCAGCAGTCCATCTCTACTTCACTGAATCCAGGTGGTCAGAAAACAAGTATCCTCCACGTAGCGCCCAACACTCCTCCCCACAAAATTCACTCATTGTTCCTCAGTCTGCCTTCTGCAGACATGTTAACCAGTATGGGACAGACCCCCGAAGGCACTCGTCACATGCCCCTTCTTTCACAGCCCACATTTGCTCTACCTTCCACTCTCCTCTGGGCTTTTTCTTTCAAAGATTATTCAAGTGACATGGTTGCAATTCCATCCCAAAGACCCTGACTGGCGCCTGCAGTGTGCAGCTAACTCTGGTTCTCCGCGTGGTGGATGCAGAGATGGGTGGTGCTGTTCAGCCGTGTCTGACTCTCTGTGACCCCAGGCCCCTCTGTCCATGGGATTCCCCAGACAAGAATACTGGTGTGGGTTACCATTTTCTTCTCCAGGGGATCTCCCAACCCAGGGATCGAAGCTGCATCTCTCATGTCTCCTGCATTGGCAGGCAGGTTCTTTACCACTTGCACCACCTTGGAAGCCCACACGCTCTTGTAGCATGCTGTATTTCAGAAAGGTCACAGGTCAATAACTTTAGGGACACCAGACCCAGTGGCTGAGTTGCCTGATACCAGCTGTGGTTATTTTGAAACTCTGATGAAGAAAGAAAAAAAAAAAAAAAAAGCATGACCTTCTAGAGGATGTAAAACTTCTTTCTATTCCCAAGGGAGGGGCACAGCTCTCGAGGTGCTAGCCTGCTGTTTCCCTTTTGCCTGGAAAAAATAATTTACTCTTTTTATTTCTTCCAAACTCTGTCTCTGTATTTCTCTTTGGCATCTGTGGTCCAGGAGCCAAGATTTTGGGAACATAACTGGTGTGAACAGCTTGTGTTCCCAAAGCCACCTAGGGAAGGATTAAAGTGGGCTGGGGTCAGCAGAAATCCTAGCTGGTGTGACCCCAGCTCCAATTGGAAATCCCACAGTTTTGAAACTTCTATGTGTAACACAAAGAAGAAAACAAACCAACAAAGATGTGGACAAAATTAAAGAACAAGTGGAGAAGAAGATGCACGTGGATAGAAGGGTATTTTCAGTGATAACAGTTCAGTTCAGTCACTCAGTCGTGTCTGACACTTTGTGACCAAATGGACTGCAGCACGCCAGGCTGCCCTGTCCATCACCAACTCCTGGAATTCACCCAAACCCATGTCCATTGAGTCAGTGATGCCATCCAACCATCTCATCCTCTGTCGTCCCCTTCTCCTCCTGCCTTCAATCTTTCCCAGCATCAGGGTCTTGTCCAATGAGTCAGCTCTTTACATTAGGTGGCCAGAGTATCAGAGCTTCAGCTTCAGCTTCAGCATCAGTCCTTCCAATGAAGATTCAAGGTTGATTTCCTTTAGGATTGACTGGTTTGATCTGCAATACATAGAAATTCATTATTTTATTGCTCAAACTGCTGATCAGGGCTCTCTCTCAGCTAAAAATGTCAAGGACAGTCTTCGAGCCCCACTTTTGGTTCAGGGAAACAGGGTCCTTTCACTTGCCTTTGAAATTCTTTGTATTCTACTCATTCTGTCAGTGGGACCACCCTGCCCCATCCTGCAAGCTGTCCAGGCCTTGGGGAAGAGGACTCTTCTTCTCAGGACCCCTCTGTCCACCCATCTCCTCCAACTGCCCTGACCACACCTCCCCCCCCAGGCTCTTATGCGTGTATCCTCAGGGGACTCGGCTGTGAATTGCCACCTCCCCCCCAAATGTTCCTTTCCCCAAAAATGCCACCATACCTCACCACACATGTGGGTGACAGAAAAACTGAGTAACAAAGTAATGTGGTTTTTTAATCACCGGGACCTTTGCACTCCTCCAAGAGCAGGTTCACAGAGCCCAGGGAGGCAGTTGGATCTGAGAGTTCCAAGGGTCTGGGACCCAACGGTGTTGATCCCAGTGAAACCCACCCCCACCCTGCCAGGGGACCTGCTCCCCATTGAGTCACGACTGAGGACCCCGAAGGGCTCCTCCTTTGTGAACCCATCCTGCCTTCCTCCACACTACTGTTGATGCGTATCGGGCAGAGAACAGAGCTTTTTCTTGTGGTGTGTTTTTGTTCTGTCCAGGAGAGAACTCAGAGAGAAGGTCAGTATATAGGTCCCAGACTCACTCCTTAAAGGACTCCCACGAGGAAGGGAGCACAGGATCGTGAAAGACCCTGGGATGGAGTTTGAGAAACTTGGGACGGGAGCAGAAAGAATCGGGGAGGTCTTAATTCTCCATGTTGACATCTGTGTTGGTGTTTGTCAGCAATTCAGAAGCTGCTGGGGTGAAGGGAGCCCCTTGAGAGGTGTAATGAGGGCAGCTCAGGGGGATTCCTCACTGATCATTAGTTTTCTGTGTCCAGAGAAAAGGGAGGAAAGGCCCTTCCTAAGCAGGGGTAGTGATCTATCAGTGTGTGACAAATTACCTAAATGTAATGGCTGAAAATAACACCCGTTTATTATCTCACAGTTTCTGTAGTCAGGAGTCCATGGCTCAGTGGGGTCATTTGCTTGGGGTCTCACAGGCTGCCCTCAAGAGGTCACCTGGCCGCAACCTTTCTGAAGCTCAGTCCTCTTCCAAGCTCATGTGGTTGTTGACAGAATCCAGTTCCTTTTGGTTGCAGGACTGAGACCCTCGGTTCCTTGTGAGACAGGCGGTTCACATCACTGCTGTTTACCTTTCAAGGACAGCATGAGAATTCCCAGTCTGCTGAGATGCAGTTGTGTGAAATACAATGAAATCATGGGAGTAAGACCATCACGGGAGGGTCCCCTCACATTTGCCATATGCTACTGGCTAGTCTGTGTGTGTGTGTGTGTGTGTGTGTGTGTGTGTGTGTGTGTGTGCGCGTGCGTGCCCACGTGTGCGTGCATTGCGCGTGTATATTCAATCACGTCTGACTCTTTGCAACCCTTGGAGCCCATGTGAGCCCTTTGTAGCCCGCTAGGCTCCATTGCCCGTAGGAGTTTTCAGGCAAGAACACTGGGGTGGACTGCCATTCCCATCTTCCTGACCCAGGGATTGAATGCCAGTCTCCTGCATCTCTTGCCTTGTTGGCAGATTCTTTACTCACTGAGCCATCGTTAGAATATGGGTCTCACCAAGCTACAGGTTCCTCCCACACTCTAGGGAAGGGGTTATGCAGGGTGGGACTCACTGCGGGTCGTCCTAGAATGGCTGACATGCCAAGTATTTTATCAATCTTACCTCCAAAGTGCTTGAAGAAGAGATGGCAGAAGCAGCAACAGAGTCACATGAGGATCCATCAGAGGAAACAGAGGACCTGGGGCCTCTGGAACCAGAGGACAGTGGTGAGAAAACCAACCCCCTCCCTGCACTCCTGCCTCATTTTGGCTACTACCTCCTTGAGGGTAAGCCCCAAGCAAGGTCTCAGTTTCCCCATCTGTACAGTGGGCAGGAAGGTCCCACCCATGCCCCAGGTGGAGCTAGGGCTGGGCTGGTGTCAGGGAGAGACCGGGCCATCTTGCCATCACGTCTACCACCTTTGTCTCAGGTACCTTCCAACAAGTCACAAACCTCCTCAACATCATGGAGAGTGAGTCAACCAAAACGGATGCTGCAGGAGCAGGTTTTGACATGAGGAAGAGGCTGGCCTCGGTGATCATCACGGAGAAGGCCACCACCGAGCCTTCCGTGGTGATGAATGCTCTCATCCGCTGCCTGCAGGTGCCTGAGGTAGGCCCTCCTCCCCCTAGGCGCTTCTCTGAGCTTGGCCACCTGCTTGCATGTCCATGCACCGCCCAGCATACATTTACTGAGTGCTGTGAGGGCAGGGCTAGGTGTTGGGGCCCCTGAGGACCAACTGGGCACTGGGGTGCTCACAATTTTTCAAAGCTCCTCTGTATTCTGATTCGGTGGGTTTGGGAGTCATCCTCTAAGAGCAGGTGAGCCGAGCAACAAAGATATTCAGTAGAAGTGAAGCGGGTAGGTGTGGGGGAGCAGAGACAGACAGGGCAGATGCAGAGTGCGGGGGCACTTGCCAGTGGGGAGGTTGTTTCCTGGGGCAGAGGGTGTTGATAGGAGTGATGGAGAATGTGGCCAAGATCATGCTGGGCCTTGTACAACAGGACCAGAGCATCAGCATCCTCTGAGTGCTTGTTACAACTCAGATTTCTGGGGCCCATCGTGAGAGCTTCTGTTTCAGAGGACGTATGGGGTGGAACCCGAGACTCAGCATTTTTAGCAAGTTCCCAAGTGACGTGTCTACTGGCCTGCAGAGCACGCTTAGAGAGTTGCTGGATTTTAGACTATCCTTGAGCTTTTGAGGGTGGGCAGCAAAGGAGTTGTTCCTTGTAGGAGTTCTTTGTGTGTGTGTGTATTTCAGCCCCCTCATGTCACTGTCAGGCAGGAAGGTTCCCTGACCAGGGACCGAACCTGGGCCTCTGCAGTGAAAGTGCTAAACACTAACCACTAGGTAACCAGGGAACTCCTCTTAGTTCTTTCCTCCTCCTCCTTTTTTTGTTTTTTGGTTTTTTTTTTTGGCCACTCTGAGCAGCATGTGGATCTTAGTTCCCCAGCCAGGGATTGAACCTGGATCCTCCCACTGGAAGCTCAGAGTCTTAATTGCTGGACTGCCAGGGAAGTCCCTAGGAGTTCTCAATAGCAAGCTTTATTTTACAGAAAGACATGTGGCAGCCATGAGAAAGGAGTGTCAGGGTCCAGGAGCACAGGAAAGAGGTTTGCAAAACAGATTTTAAAACGTAGGTTTTATTATGACTCAGGCATAGGAGACTCCAGTTTGATTCCTGGCTCGGGAAGATCCCCTGGAGAAGGAAACGGCTACCCACTCCAGTATTCTAGCCTGGAGAATTCCATGGACAGAGGACGCTGGCGGGCGACAGACCATGGGGTCACGGAGAGTCAGACAGGACTGAGCGACTTGCACTTTCACTTTCATAGTGAGCCCAACAGCTCAGGAGAGGATTGCCTTGAAAAACTCGTCTGTCCCTCACAGCTCCCCAGAGGCAGGGGCGTGCCATGCCATGCCTTCCCGCAGGAAAGCACCAGGTTGGGCGGCAGGCAGAGGGAGCAAGGGGGAAATGTGTGCAGGAGTGTGGCTTCTCCAAGGGAGGACTGGCGAGGCAGGTGGACCAGGCGTTCGATTAGCTAGTCAGCTGCGGGGTGTGGGACTGCCTGAGTGGTCTGGTCCCTGGCCCCAGGGTGATCAGAGCAGGTGTATACTGGTCCAGGGCTTCCCACGTGGCTCAGCTGTAAAGAATCCGCCTGCCAGTGTAGGAGACACGGGTTCAGTCCCTGCGTGGAAAAGATCCCAGAGGAGGAAAGGGCCACCTGCTGCTGCTGCTGCTAAGTCGCTTCAGTCGTGTCCGACTCTGTGAGACCCCATAGACGGCAGCCCACCAGGCTCCCCCCGTCCCTGGGATTCTCCAGGCAAGAACACTGGAGTGGGTTGCCATTTCCTTCTCCAATGCATGAAAGTGAAAAGTGAAAGTGAAGTCGCTCAGTCGTGTCCGACTCTTAGCAACCCCATGGACTGCAGCCTACCAGGCTCCTCCACCCATGGGATTTTCCAGGCAAGAGTACTGGTGTGGGTTGCCATTGCCTTCTCCGAAAGGGCTACGTACTCTGGTATTTCTGCCTGGAGAATCCCATGGACAGAGGAGCCTGGTAGACTACAGTCCATGGGATTGCAGAGTCAGACACGCCTGCACGACCAAACAGCGGCAGCATAGAGGCCCAGAGCGTGAGAGCCTGATGGAGGAGGTGCTTGGGCATGGGCTCTGGACTGGTTTAACAAGCTTGCTGGTGGGGGAGCTGTTTGCTGTCTCCAGGAACTGACTAACCCCCAGCAGTCTTTCGGGTCCACAAGACCCCAAGAAATCAAAGCATCAGGAAATTTAGAAAGTTACAAAAACCGTGACTAATACCCAGGCCATGAAAACTGATCACTGGCAATAAACAGGGGATTACCATGTAGGCACACTGTCAGATTTAATCTGTGTCCACATTTTCAGTTATTCATTAATTAGTGAAGGAACCAGTAGGATGTTACATGTGTGCTCATTTACTTCAGCCTTGTCCAATACTTTGCAACCCCATGGACTGAAGCCTATCAGGCTCCTCTGGCCACGGAATTCTCCAGGCAAGAATACCAGAGTGGGTTGCCATGTCCTCTTCCAGGGGATCTTCCTGACCCAGGGATTAAACTCGCGTCTCCTGTGTCTCATGCATTGGCTGCTGGATTCTTTACCACTAGCGCCACCTGGGGAAGCTATGAAGATGTTAAAATCTGTTAAAATGAGAATTTTACTTCTAGAGATTGATATTCTTTACCAGTCAAAATTCCTTCGCCTTGTCACAGACAGGAATCATTTTCATGATCAGTTTCCTAAAACTAAGCTCCTATCTCCATGGAGACATAGACTAGACCGTCACAGTCAATCACAGACACACACTCCCATATTCCGGATCATCCTTCAGAGGCCATCGGACATCACTAAAGCCTGCCTCTGGGAGGCCACTCAGTGCCTGTTTTATGACACTTTCAAAGTCTTGGACAATTTTTCCCTTGTGACCATAAATATTCTCCAAGATTAACTTTGACCACAGAAAAGACTGGGCTTATAAGCTGCCTGGCTGTTTGCATATCTGCAGCCACAGTGTTAGCTGCACATTGAGGCTTCCTTGAGTTTGCTTTGAAAACCAAGAGCATGAATTTTCAACAGGGTGAGACTCCACAACAGGTAAAATTGGTTCTTGCACAGTGGGGTGGGGATGTGTGTGTGAAGGAAATTTTAGTTTTTGATGTACAAAGCACAGAAATGGACAATCAGATATATAATATCTTTGTGGTATTACATTTTCATGGTGGGGAGTGATTAGGAAAAAAATGCTTACGGAGGTTCCCTAGGGAACAAGAAAAAAAAAAAAGAGGTTGAGAAAACTAGGACCATCAATAGTGAGCAGCGAAGGCCACAAGGTTCTCTTCTCTCCAGGAGTTTTCATGAGGAATCTCTCACAGGAGTTAAAAGCCTCTGAAAAGTGAAAGTGAAAGTTGCTCAGTTGTTAAGTCCAACTCTTTGCTACCCAATGAACTGTAGCCTGCCAGGCTTCTCTGTCCATGGAATTCTCCAGGCCAGAATACTGGAGTGGGTAGCCGTTCCCTTCTCTAGGGGATCTTCCCCACCCAGGAATTGAACCGGGTCTACCTACATTGCAGGTGGATTCATTACCAGCTGAGCTATAAGCCTCTATTGAGTTCAGTTCAGTTCGGTCACTCAGTCGTGTCCAACTCTTTGTGACCCCATGGACTGCAGCACGCCAGGCCTCCCTGTCCATCACCAACTCCTAGAGTTTACCCACACTCATCTCCATTGAGTCGGTGATGCCATCCAACCATCTCATCCTCTGTCATCCCCTTCTCCTCCCACCTTCCCTCGTGGCTCAGATGGTAAAGACTCTGCCTGCAATGCAGGAGATCCCGGTTTGATTCCTGGGTCAGGAAGAGCCTCTGGAGAAGGAAACGGCAACCCACTCCAGTACTCTTGCCCGCAGAATTCCCTGGACAGAGGAGCCTGGCAGGCTAAAGTCCATGGGGTCACAAAAGAATCGGACACGACTGAGCGACTGAAAATCAGCATTACTTTCTGTACCAAGACTCTGTACTGGATAAAAGTATACATTTCGCTGACTTCCTCTCCTCATGAGGTCCCCAAATTTGCTACAGCCCTGACTGTTGAGAAGTGACCTCTTTACCAGCCGAGGGAGGGAGCCATCTTCCTAGAGGGCTTTGCAGGTGAGGCTCCGTGGAGAGAGGAGTCCACCTTCTTTCTTTCTTGGTGGTGTATCATCCCTGGTTGAATGAGTGTCATTGTCCAATCTGACTCTCCAGGAGTGGTCAGGTTGCAAAACCTATTTGTCCAATCCTATCCTCATTCATGGAGAAGGAAATGGCAATCCACTCCAGTACTCTTGCCTAGAAAATCCCATGGAAGGAGGAGCCTGGTGCAGGCTACTGTCCATGGGGTCGCAAAGAGTCGGACACGACTGAGTGACTCTTCTTCTATCCTCATTCAGATCACTTGAAATGGTGACCAGAGCTATGCAGGAAACAAAATAGAGCATGTTGTCTTAAACTTTGCAAGAGGGTCAGTGCCAAGTCTGTGGAGGACCCTGTAGGCTGACCATTTGACCTCCACCTTGCTGGGTAGTGAGGACAGATGCAGGCCACGGGGGCAGGGCTGGTTGGATGAGTCTGATGGGAGAGGGGAGGAGGGTGTGAGACAGGCTGGAGTTGCGGGCAGAGCTGGGGCGGTTTGAGGATGGTGGGTTCATCAACCAGCTGGAGTGTTAATCATATGGCATCCAATTTCAATGTATGGATTCCCCTGTCACCCAATCCCTTGACAGCAGCTGGGGGTGGGGTGGGGGGAGGGTCCTACAATTGAACTCAATTCTGACACTGTCTGCCTGGAGATCGTGTCAGATTCCATGGGTTAAGGGCTCAGTCCCATTAAGGTGGCACTAGTGGTAAAGAACCTGCCTGCCAATGCAGGAGACATAAGAGACACGGGTTCGATCCCTGGGTTGGGAAGATCCCCTGGAGGAGGGCACGGCAACCCACCCCAGTATTCTTGCCTGGAGAATGCCATGGACAGAGAAGCCTGGCAGGCTATGTAGTCTATAGCGTCACAAAATGTCAGACACGACTGAAGTGACCCAGCACACACGCGTGCATCGCTAAGACGACCCCAGCCTGGCCCTTGCTTCAGACGCCAGTGGGAAGTTTGGCCAATTGGCTATAGACCGGAGGCTCCCATGACCCCCTCCTCGAGTTTAATCAATTTGCCAGAGGGGCTCACAAAATCCAGAGAAACCTTTTACTTACTAGATTACCAGTTCATTCTAACTCAGGACCAGCCAGATGGAAGTGATGCACAGGGTAAGGGTATGGGAAAGGGTGTGAAGTTTCCATGCCCTCTCTGGGCCTCCCATTCCCCCTAAATCTCCATGTGTTCAGCAGCCTGAAGCTCTCTGAACCCTGTCCTTTGGAAATTTATGGGGGATTCATTATCTAGGCATAGTTGATTAAATCACTAGCCATTGGCGATTGATTCAACTTCCAGCCCCACTCTCCTCCTTGGAGGTCGAGTGGGTGGGACTGAAAGTTCCAGTCCTCTCATCAGAAGATGGGTTCTCCTGCCAACCATTCCCTATCCTTCAAGTGAAAGGGACAGTCGCTCAGTCTTGTCTGCCTCTTTTCAACCCCATGGACTGACTACACAGTCCACGGAATTCTCCAGGCCAGAATACTGGAGTGGGTAGCCATTCGCTTCTCCGGGGGATCTTCCCAGCCCAGGGATCGAGCCCAGGTCTCCCACACGGCAGGCAGATTCTTTACCTGTTGAGCCACCGGGGAAGCCCTCCCCATCCTTAGGTGTGAACCAAAAATCGTCTCATCAATACAACAAAAGACATCTTTGTCACTCTCATTACTTAGGAAATTCCAAGGATTTCAGGCTTCTGCGCTTGGGTGAAGACAAAACACACGTCTTATTATAAATCACAGTCTCCTAGGTATTAGGGGGAAGGCCAGCAGGATGGAGACTCTGGTGGATCTGTGGGCTCCCAGACCCCACTGCCTGTCCCGGACCTCCCCACCCACCATACTTGTTCCCCAGATTCCCACTCAGCGCAAAGTCAACATCTACAACATCCTCCAGGAGATCATCCAGCAGGAGGGCGAGCTGGAGGAGCGCTGCGTCCAGAGGCTGGTGGCCATCGCCTCCAAGGAGATGAGGGGCATGCTGGAGGTAGCGGGTGTCCCGGCGCTGCCCGCCTGCCCCCGCCCCAGGGGCTGGGCTCTGGGGGGCCGGGCGTGGGATGCCCGAGGCCTCTGTCCGGTTAGCTCACGGGGACAACAGTAGGCTGAGGGGGCCCAGGAGAGCCCAGCGGAGCCGGAGCAGGCGAGGAGCAGGAACTGCTGGGCGGCCACGTGTCCTCCTCCCGTGCCCTGCAGATGGAGGGCTACGTGAGGGCAGAGGTGGCCAGCGACACCCTGGTGGCCCTGTCCCGAAACCACTTCAGCTTGGTCATGTACGAGCTGCAGCACCATCTCAAACCCCTCAACCTCACGGAAGAATTTGTCATCGTCACCCTGGCCAAGCTGGCCAACGGCAATGGTAGGGCTCGAGGGGGCTGGGCCCCAGCGTCTGCCCGTCGGGCCACCCCTCTGCCTCTGCCCTGGTGCCCGCGCCCACCCCCTCCCATTTCTCCCTCTTCCGGCCTTCCTCTGGCCTTCCTCTGGCCTTCCTCCGTCTCACTTCCGGTGTCTCTCCGGCCCTCTCGGCTGCTGAGATCCCCTCCCTGTGCCCCCCATCCTGCGTCTTTTCTCCTGCCGGCCCTTCTCTCGCACGCCTGTCTTTCATGCTCCCTCTCTGGCCCCGGTCTCTCCCTCGCTCCCTCCCTCCTTCCCTTCTCAGTCCGCTCCACGCAGGCCATGCGGCGGGCAGTGGGCCGCGGGTGAGGAGCCTTTGGGAACCAGTACCCGAGAAAACGGAGTGTCCCCATGGGAGAGGGCACGCGCTGTCCCCTGCATGCCCGCGTCTCACTCATGGTCTCTGGGGCGTCATGCTAGAGTGCTTATGAGGCAACAAGGGAGTGGCGGCTTGGGAGGGAGCAGGCCCACCCCTGCCTCCTCATTCTGCTCCCTGCGGCCCCAGGAAGAGGAGGGC
Source organism: Dama dama (assembly GCF_033118175.1). Classification (NCBI taxonomy): domain Eukaryota; kingdom Metazoa; phylum Chordata; class Mammalia; order Artiodactyla; family Cervidae; genus Dama; species Dama dama. The sequence continues at coordinate 110,091,347 of NC_083700.1, read as the reverse complement.
TCCTCCCTCTTTTCCTCCGTCCCTCCCCTCCTCCTCCCTTTCCTGGTATCCCGGTCTCCCCTCTTCTCCCCTTCCCCCTCCCCTCTTCTCCCAGCTCCCCGCCTTCCCCTCCTTCCCCTCCTTCCCCTCCCCCTCCTTCCCTTCCTTCCCCTCCCCTCGTTCCCCTCCCCCATCCCCTGTCCCCCTCCCCCGTCCCCTCCCCACCCCCTGTCCCCTCCCCCCTGCCCCCTCCCTCCCCCTGTTCCCATCCCCCCGTCCCTCCCCCTGTGCCCCCTCCCCCTGCCCCCCTTCCCCATTCCTTTCCTCCCTCCTCCCTTCCCCCCTTCCCCCCTCCCCTCCGCTTGCCCCGTCTCCCCTCCCCTCCCCTGTCTCCTTTCCTGTCACCCCATTTCCCCTTCCCTCGTCTCCCCTCCCCTCATCTCCTTCCCTGTCCTGGGAGACAGAGGGGAGAGGAGAGGACAGGGAGATGAGGAACGGAGGGAGGGGTAGAAGGGAGGGGGTGGGGGGAGGGGAGGTGAGGAGAGGGGAGGTGGGGAGAGGGGAGGGGAGGCGGCGAGGGAGAGAAGAGTAGACATCTCCGCGTCTCCCCTTCCCTCCCCTCCCTCTTCTCCCCTCCCCTTCCCCCTCCCCTCCCCCTTTCCCCCTTCCCCTTTCTCTCCTCTCCTCCTCCCCTTCCCCCTTCCACCCTTCTCTCCTCCCCTCCTCCCCTTCCCCCTCCCCCCGCCTCCTCCCCACCCCCTGCCCCCTCCCCTTCCCCCTCCCCCATTCCTTTCCTCCCTCCTCCTTTCCCCCCTTTCCCCTCCCCTCCACTTCCCCCCATCTCCCCTCCCCTCCCCTGTCTCCTCTCCTGTCACCTCATCTCCCCTTCCCTCGTCTCCCCTCCCCTCATCTCCTTCCCTGTCCTGGGAGACAGAGGGGAGAGGAGAGGAGAGGGAGATGAGGAAAGGAGAGAGGGCGAGAGGGGAGGGGTGGGGGGAGGGGAAGGGGTGGGGAAGGGAAGGGAAGGGGAGAGGAGGGGAGAAGGAGGAGGGGAGGGGGGAGACGGGGGAGAGGAATGGAGACTGGGGGAGGTCTACCCTCCCCTCCCCCATCTGCTTTCCCCTCCCCCATCTCCCCTCCCCTTCCCTCTCCCCTGTCCCTCCCCTCTCCCCCCACCCCCATCTCCCCTCGCCTCTCCTCTCCCCCTGTCTCCCTTTCTTCTCTCGGCAGGGCAGGGTGGACGGGGAGAGAGGAGGGGAAATGGGGGGAGGGGAGGGGAGACGGGGGGGGGGGGAAGGGGGGAGGGGATACAGGAGGGAGGGAAAGGGAGGGGAGACGGGGAGCCAGGAGGGGAGATGGGGAGAGAGTTGGAGACGGGGCGGTGAGGTCTCCTCTCCCCTCCCACCCGTTTCCATCCCCTCCCCCATCTCCCCCCTCCCCCCCAGGTCTTCCTCCCCTATCCCTGTCTCCCCTCCCCACTTCCCCCACCCGTCTCCCCTCCCCTCCCCTGTCTCCCCTCCCCCTGTCTCCTCTCCCCTCCCCACCTCCCCTCCCCTCTCCCCCAGTCTCCTTTCACTCTCTGCAGAGGGGATGGGAGACAGGGGAGAGGTGGGGAGACAGGGGAAGGGGACAAGGGAGGGGAGAGGGGAGGGGAGACAGGGGAGGGGAGAGGAGACATGGGGGAGGGGAGGGGAGACAAGGGGCAGGGGAGGGGAGATGGGGGAGGGGAGATGGGGGAATGGTGGGAGACCGGTCTCCCCACCCCTCCCCCTCCCCCCATCTCCCCTTCCCTCGTCTCCCCTTCCCTCCTCTCCTGTTCCCTCATCTCCTTCAGAGTCCTGGTAGACACAGGGGAGAGGAGAGGGAGGTGAGGAGAGGGGAGAGGAGGGGAGGTGGGGGGTGGGGAGGTGGGGAGAGGGGAGGGGAGGTGGGAAGAGAGGAGGGGAGGTGGGGAGGGAGAGAAGGATAGACATCTCTGCGTCTCCCCTTCCCTCCCCTCCCTCTTCTCCCCTCCCCTTCCCCCTCCCCTCCCCCCTTTCCCCTTCCCTCTTCTCTCCTCCACTCTACTCCTTCCCCCTTCCCCCGTTCTCTCCTCCCCTTCCCCCTTTCTCTCCTCCTCTCCTCCCCTTCTCTCTTCCCCTCCTCCCCTTCTCCCCTCCCCCTTGCCCCCTCCCATACCGCTTTCCCCATCCCCCTCCCCCTTTCTCCGTCCCCCCTTTCCCCTTCCCTCCTCCCATCCCCCCTTACCCCTCCCATCCCCCCTCCCCCTTACCCCTCCCGTCCCCCTCTCCCCTCCCCTTCCCCCTTCTCCCCTCCAATCCCCTCCCCATTCTCCCCTCCCCTTCCCCCCTACCCCCTCTCCCCTTCCCCTTCCCCCTTCTCCCCTCCAATCCCCTCCCTTTCTCCCCTCCCCCTTCTCCCCTCCCCTCCTCCCCTCCCCCATCTCCCCTCCCTTGCACCCCCCGTCGCCCCCCACATCTCCCCTCCCCTTCACCTGCTCCTAGCTCACACTTCTTACCTCCCCTGCCTCCTACCATCTCCTGTGGCCCAACCCATGCAAAGGGGTTCCCTGGCCCTGTTCTGGGCACTGGAGGTGTGGGCGATGGTGTTGCCATCTCTGATGACCCTCCTCCTCCGACTCCCTGAGACCTCTGCCCACACCTCGCAGTGTTTGAGTTCATGCCATACATGGGCATCACCCTGGCCACCATGTTCACCATGCTGAGGCTCGCCAATGAAGCCAAGATGCGCCAGGTGATCTGTGGTGGTAAGTGTCCCACCTGGGCCTGCAGGGCTGGCCTGATCAGGGTGCTCACAGGGGGAGGTGGGTATACAGGTAGAGGAAAAAAGGCAGTGGGGATCGCAGGAGAGGGAGACCAGGGAAATGGTCCCAGCCTGGGCTTGACTTGGGTCATTTATATCTGATCACCTTGCCCCAGGTTTTGATTATGTCATGATTTTGTGGGCCCAAGTCCCCAATACCTGAGAAAAGTAGGACAGAACGTGTTGGCCACTCTTTGCTTTGGAGTCCCCAGGGTCTGAGTTAAAAAGTCTTCTTCGAGGTCTCACCCTTGACCTTGCAACATGAACCTCAAGGCTGGGGGCCCAGTCACACCTGTGTGCTCCACCCCTCGGGGGAGTCTTTCTCCCTCAGACAGGGAGGGGCTTCATGCAGGACCAAACTTAAGGAGCTGAGAGGGGGGGTTGGAAAGGCAGATGGCGAGGGCTGCAGGAGATGTTTCTAGCAGCATCTCTGGCCATCTCAGTAACCTGCTGGTTATGGAAGTGTGAGGGCTCCTCCTGAGAAGGCGCCCCGGAAGGCTCTGTTCTGAGTCCTGGCTCTCGGGGCTCACTGCACGTGCCCCGGGGCAGCCATGGAGACCTTCTGCGAGACGGTGCAGTTTTACCTGAGGCACCTGGAGGACAGTGTGTATCCCGTGATGACTGAGGACCAGTTTGCGGTGAAGCTGTTCCCCATGTATCGCTACTTCGTGACGGTGTGGCTGCGGAACAACAACCCGGAGGTGAGACGGGCCCTCCTGGGTGGGGGTGGGAGCCCGTGGTCCTCGGGTCATTGCTCTCCAGCCTGTGCAGCTGGCGGGGCTGAGACACCATTGGGTCCAAGGAGGTGGAGACCTGATCGGCAGAGCCATGGGGGCCCTGCAGGTGTCTTGATAAAGGCCCCTGGAGTTGCTGGACCAGGGTCCCTGTTCCACATGTGCCGGGCGCTCTCCGAGCGGTTCACTTGTGGGAGCCATTTCCAAGCCAACTCCGGGTCATAGGACCGTTTTACAAATGAGGAAACAGAGACACAGAGAGGTTGAGTACCTGTCCAAGGTCTCCTGAGTGACAGAGTCAGGACTTGGGGGACAGGCTTGGCAGCTGGGGGGCCCGGGGGAGGCCAGGACCCTACTGCAAGGTCCCCTCAGTCACCTGTCCTTGATTCCGAGGCTGGGGCTGATGTCACAGGACCTTCCTGGTGGTCCTGGCCGAGGGGTCTAGAGACCGGGCTCCTGTGCTAGGTGAAGCTGGGGGTCATCAAGTCCCTGAAGCCCATGCTGAACCTCCTCCTGCCCAACGATGACCTGCGGGAGCAGGTGTACGACTACATCCCTCTGCTGCTGGCGGAGTACCAGGGCAGCCTGGAGGCGCTCTTTATCACTCAGGTGAGGGGCCTGGGCTGGGGGCTCAGGGTATTTAGGGCTCCTGAGTGTCCCGTGGGGTGTTCTCACGGGTGGGAGATGTAGCCACGCGACCTGGCACTTGTCCGATTTCCAAGAAATATATGCTGTCGTTACACATGTGTTAGCCACTCAGTCATGCCCGACTCTTTGCGACCCCGTAGACTGTGTCCCGCCAGGATTCTCGGCCCGTGGGATTTCCCAGGCAAGAATACTGGAGTGGGTTGCCTGTTCCTTCTCCAGGGGATCTTCCTGGCCCAGAAATCAAAGCTGGGTCTCCCATTTTGCACACAGATTCTTTACTGTCTGAGCCAGCAGGGAAGCCAGGCAGAAAGGATGATACCTCAAAGGGTTCTGGGGCCCACGGTGAGGTCACAGCTCTCATAGCGGTTTCCTAAGGCTGTTGCAACAAAGAACCAGGAGGCAGGTGGCTTAAAACCACAGAGATGTGTGTGTCATGGTTCTGGAAGCCGGCAGTCTGAAATCAAGGTGTCGGCAGGCTAAGCTTCTTCTGTAGGCTCTAGGGGAGAATCTTGCCTCTTCCAGCTTCTGGTGGCCCAGGCACTGCGTCACTCCAGCACCCCCCTCCGTGGTCACATGGCCATCTCTGTGTCTCTCTCTGTCTTCTCCTCTTCTCGTAAGGACACTGGTCCTTTGATGTAAGGCGTTGTCAGGGTGATCTCATCTTGAGAGCCTTAAGTAATTGGGTATGCAAAGACCCTATTTCCAAGTGAGCTCACATTCTGAGGTTGTGAGTGGACATGGATTCTGGCGGCGGGGGACACCATTCAACCTCTTACCAGCCTTGGACGTGTGTGAGATGGAGTCTTTGTAAGATTCTGAGCTGAGTTGTGACCTGGGCTGCTGTATATTGTGAAGGGGGTCACTCATTTACAGACGAGGCGAGGCCCTTCTCCTGGTGAGAGCTGGGAACAGAAAGAAACATGCCGCATTTGGGGAGCCACGTGCAGACCTTCTGTCTAAAGTTGGGATGCACCTCTAGGTGGCTAGGGGAGAAAGGCGAAGAAGGCCTTGAACGCCACAGTAGGTGGCCCTAGTGCAGCCCTGCCGAGCTACAGTGTCCACGGCAATCCTCAGAGGCAGCTGGAAATAGAGACGGACTCGGGGGTCTGGGCGGGGCTTGAGAGGTGGCATCTCTGCCCAGCTCCCAGGGGATGCTGATACATCCAGAGGGGGAACATCAAGGGGCAAAGGTCTGGCGTTTGACCCGAGTCGGTCGAAGGTCACCTGCCACCGTTTCCCGCCTGCGGCAGGTCTTGAGGCAGATCCTGGAGATGTCCGTCATCACCAACAGCCCAGTCCCGCAGATGCAGCTGCACACCATCTTCACGGAGCTGCACGTCCAGGTGAGCCCCAGGGCCGCGCGGGGCGTGGCCTTCCCCAGGGCGGGTCAGGGGAGGCGCGCTGGGGGCGGGTCAGGGGACAGGGGCTGGGGGCGGGTCAGGGGAGGCGGGCTGGGGGCGGGTCATGGGACGCGGGGTTGGGGGCGGGTCAGGGGAAATGTTCGCTGGGGGCGGGTCAGGGGAGGCGGGCTGGGGGCGGGTCATGGGACGCGGGGTTGGGGGCGGGTCAGGGGAATGTTCGCTGGGGGCGGGTCAGGGCAGGCGGACTGGGGGCGGGTCAGGGGACGCGGGGTTGGGGAGGGTCAGGGGAGGCGCGCTGGGGTCGGGTCAGGGGACGCGGG